>NW_024045135.1:532720-563882 GCF_012273895.1 Zerene cesonia | reverse complement strand
CGTAGTCAAACCAGAAGGTATCTCCGTTGGACCCGCTATCATTGACGGATACGAACCCATCTCTGTTGGACCAGCTGTTGTTGACCAATACCAGCCCATCTCTGTTGGACCAGCTGTCGTTGACCAATACGAACCCATCTCTGTAGGACCCGCCGTAGTCAAACCAGAAGGTATCTCCGTTGGACCCGCTATCATTGACGGATACGAACCCATCTCTGTTGGACCAGCTGTCGTTGACCAATACCAGCCTATCTCTGTGGGACCCGCCGTTGTCAAACCAGAAGGTATCTCCGTTGGACCCGCTATCATTGACGAATACCAACCCATCTCTGTTGGACCAGCTGTTGTTGACCAATACCAACCCATCTCTGTTGGACCAGCTGTCGTTGACCAATACCAGCCCATCTCTGTAGGACCCGCTGCAGTCAAGCCAGAGGGTATCTCTGTTGGACCTGCCGTTATTTACCATTAATAACAACCAATACCCGTTAACCCCCCAGATCGTTCACTTTATATCTAAACAAACGAAAAAGAAAAGTTCTATTTCTCTTCCAACTTAGCTTAAACGTCCTTTTCAGTAAACAGAACAACCACATTTAAGAATGAACTTTTATTTAGTGATCTGATCTATTATTTTGTGAACTCTTGTAATTGTTATAAAAATGCTATTTATTAAAAAATAAAAAAAATAATTTTTTTTTCATTTGTAATATTATGATGTCAGTCTAAAGGCTTAAAAAAGGAGATAAAGCCAAAATCACCTCCTGAAATTAAATCCATAAAAATATTGTCACATAACACACTCTCAGACACTCCAAATGGTTTTTATAAATTATCCCTATAATAGAAAATAAAACAACAAATTTTAGCAAACAACATTTTCAGTGAAATCAACTTCTTTATTTCCGTTTCACGATAGAATCAGAAATGAATGACGAATCGCGTGTGAAATGAAATGAGTTTCCTGGAATTTTATTGGTTAATGCACTTTATGAAAAACTAATGGATCAGTATATTCTTTATATTACATTTGCTAAGATCATTGCATTACAATATTATACTTTGATGCTTAGCTAAGCTTCATTTTGTTATATACTAGACGCTCGTCTCGTCTCCACCCGAATGTCAAAATTCCTTTTTTATCCAAAGGGAGCATTTAATCGGGATAAAAGTATCCTATCACCCAAGTCAGCTCATACCCTGTCTGTATACCAAATTTCATCAAAAACCGTGCAATATTTTCAGCGTGATTGACGGACAAACATCGAAACAAACAAACTTTCACATTTTTATAATATTAGTGTGATTAAAGTTACTACTGTCATCAATACTATTAATTTGCCACTTTTTAACAATGACAATAGCAACAAATCATTCATCGATCTTTCTTATAGGATAGGAATATAGCTACATTTCTTTTTGACCCCAAACCAGTAAAGCCTGTAAAACGTAACTATTGAAATTGACTATAACCTATGACGTAATAACACTTCTATAAAAATAACTGGCTTGCCAGACAGAAAGGCAAACACTCCCGCTAGCGCTATCCTGCTCACACATAACGAATATATGATTCTTTGTAAGCGGATTACATATATAATCCATCATCTAATTATAAGTTAATCAGGTTAAACTTGTTTCATAAGTAACACAACGCTAAGTTACCGCCCCGTACCGGTAAATTCGCTTCAAAATTTGACAGATGTGAAGAAATATGCTACGTGTAAAATATTGCTTAAACATACGGCGATAAATTAGTTTATATAATGACGCGATTATTTATTCGCTTACATTAAAGATTCCTATTGTTTTGCTTAAAAGAATAAAATATGGTTAATAAATAAAAACGAATTTTTGTAATATTTTGAAAGGATTTTATGGCTCTGGCTTGAATTAAATTCTTAAAATAATTCAATCTAGATTTGATTCATTACAAAACTAGATGAAGAACGCGTATAATAAACATGTACGCACAAAAAAATCAAAAAATCGATAATCGATTTATTGTAATACCATCACTTCCCTGCTACGTGACATCGTTGCGTAGTAGATCATCGTAGCGGCTCGTAGGCCGTAGCGCTACGGTCGTCTGCAAAATGTCAAACAATGCGTACATTTCCAAGAAAATAAGCTCGAAGCAAATGAAACGGGCTCACGAGGAACGTTTTATGAATTCATAAGGTCTTGATGAAGTTTTTATTTTGTTCATTAAGAAGAAAATTTGATTTGATTATTTCACTCACGGAGAATGAGGCAGGTGAATAATTTATTTGGGGGTCAATGCGACCTTCTTTTGTTATATGAATAATTTGCATAATTTTGGAGTAAACGATAATAAAAAGATTAGGAAAGTAATTGAGTCGTCTGCGTAAGAAACTTATAGAATAATCTATGTATTTTTTTATATCATCGTCGACAATGGAGCTGGTGGGTCGCCTGAAATTAGCCTTAGATGTCAATGACCTTGACTTACTCTTTAGGTTATTTGTAACAGTGCATGTTATACATTTCGTAGTATGCTAGCGGTCTTCGGCTTCGCCTGTGGTACGACGTGGCATATGGAGGATGACAGAAGTAAATTTATATGTAAATCATATGATGATATATCGTAGTAAACTTGTTTGCATACTCGAAAAGTCTATGGCAGTTTTATGTAAAACATGTTTTTTCTTTAATAAAACAAAACAAGAATAAATAAATAAATAATGATAAAAAATATGTCCTATAGCATTCAAGGATTACGTACAAATCCAACATCCAGTAGTTCTTGTGATAAGCGTATTCAAACAAACCATACAAACTCACCAGGTTTTTATTATTATACGTAATATATGCAACTTCGAATTGAAAGGGTCAAAGGTGAACACAACCCTGCCACGGACGCCCGAAACCTATGTCTCGAGTGAACATAACTCACACTATAGTCCAAAAAATCTCACTTGATTCCACGTTATGGTAGCACATAAACCAGGTGGGGTTAGTGAGCCTTTAATAATAATAATAAATGGTACTTAAATCACCCGCCTGATGCCTCCGCTATGAATTATAGCGAGTAGTGCAAGATATAATGAACATTTTACGATGTAATTCGTGTTAGGGAAATTATAATTCATTTTTAACTCGATCGTTTTGTGTAAATGCATTTAAAGATAGATGATATTTTGTAATATTAACAAAACTACTAATTGTATTATACTTTATGGCACCAAAATGTTTGGAATGATTTTTGTTAATTTTTAAGATAGATTAAGGTTTAAAAACGAAGAAACGTTAGGTACTTATAGAGCAATAATAAAAATTGAGATAGATAGAAAAACAATAGAAACCATAATATTTTAATTTCCCACAAATGTATTTATTACCTTACACGCAAAATAATTCACCACAATAAATTACCGGTACAATAATTTACTAAATTGGCATGACCACATACTTACAGTAAAATCATTGCTCATAACAATTTCATATTAGACAAAACAAAAAACGTCTCTTACGCTATAAAAGTGGTACAAATAGGCCAATCGCGTCTTTCTTATAAAGTACGCGGATTTCTTATAATCCTCGGAATCTCTCTGGCATATTTTACGATGGCGGTATATTTTATTTCCATTTAACCTGACGTGAAATATATTACAAATGATATATCGTCTTATTTAATAGTATTTAGTATATCAGTAGTCTTAGTAGGATAGTCTAAGATTCTGAAAGTATCAAGAGAATATAGACTCTTTGTAATCTTCTAGAAGCAGCTGTACGACAGAGTCTAGATGTCTAGATCTTCCTTATACCACTGGACGAATTGATCTTTCGTTTTCATTGAAAATGTTGCAAACTTACTGAAAAGAATCGAAAGGAGAGTACGCCTAAAAGCAGTACTAATTCCAGTGTGGGAAACAGAATATTTTTCCACATAGAAAATTTAGGAACCTGGTAAGAAATGTATCTGCTTATTACCCCTTAAATAGAACATAATACATATTATTTACATGTGTGTACACAGCGACCTGTATATCCTGAATCTTGATATATTAATGAAAAAGGTAAAATATTAAAAGCTAAGCTAGTTAAGATTTGTTCTTCAACATCACTCCCAGTTTTTGTATTGATGTATTATATACGCCTGTATGTTGTTGCTAGCTATCTACATTACTGCTACAAACGTTATCACAATAACAACATTACATCATTTCCAACCTTACACAACATTTTAAAGAACAAGCTGAACGTCCAAACGAAATGACCACCAAAGCACATACAGCCAAACAATAAACCAATCACGGTGCAAAATCAACACAGCGAGCAAACATTGGACAATTTTTCTGCTACGTCCAATTCCAGTCCATTCTTCGCTGGCCCGCGTCTATCACCTGAACCTAACCGTGTTTGTACAACGAAATTGAGAACGTGTTGTAATTCAATTGCAGTTGCTCGGTGTCGTATGTTCTGGGATTTGAGCCGTATGGGGATGGAATTTAGATTGTATCCTGGTACATTGTGTTCTGCTTTGTGGGCTATGGAATAGTTTAATTATGTTCTATCCCGGAAAGGTTTAGATTATTTGCTGGTGTATTGTGTTTTGCTTTGTGGGCTATGGAACAGTTTAATTATGTTTAATTCTAACAAGGTTTTAGCATGTCTATGGAGGATTGTAGCTTTGAAATTATTTTTGTATCTTCATTGTTTAATTTCATTAAAACCATGGCGCGAGAAAGGAAAAACCGCAGGCAAACATGAATAACTATCACTAATGAGTAACTTTATTTTATAAATCAACTAATAAAAATTCAAATTAAATGAAAATTACTCATAAACAATGACTTATCAATTATAATACGTGTCAAATAATATTTGGCATTTGCTAAAAACAATTCTCTTTGTCCACAGCATCACTCTGACTATATTATTAATAATGGACGCCTTTTAATGTACCTCTGTATATACAATAAGCATTATAATGCATTATACGCAATAATAATTAATTTTTATTTGTGGTCTACTAAAAAATAAAATAATATTTCTCAAATTAACTATTTTAAAAATTATTTATTTATTTTTAAACACTTCGACATTGTTCTATGAGTATATAACGTACAATTAACGTAATATTTATTTGCTATCTGTGGTAATAAACAATAAAACGGTCTTGTTACACAAATCACTTGGTATAAGTAACAACTTGGTATCAGGGGTTAAAAGAATCCGTATGTTATTTAAGTCAATTGGACACTAATTAGCTCCATCTATTTCAATTTAACTCCACACCGCTTACGACTTCATCGAATCAATTTCCAAGACTTGATTATTGTGTAGCATGTGGGAGAGAAAATAGCTAATAGTTCGCTTTTTATATCATAGCGGGGAACTGAGCTGGTGGTTCCCCTGATGGTAAGCGTTCACCACCGCCCATGAACATGCAATGCCCACTTTCAAGTGACAAAGGATAAGGACGAAGGGGATAACAGAATTATTCCCAGTTCTTGGAATTCAGAGGAAAAGCGTATGAGAGTCCGACTCCCCCACCCACCAAACGAAACATGGTAATGGCTGTTAACATAACTCATACAAATCGCATCTTTGTTCTAATGAAACGTGATATAAATACACATGTACATTTTTTTAATGTTAATGTTAATGTTAATGTTACAGTCGGCAATGGAGCTGGTGGGACGCCTGATGGTAAGCGCTACCACTGCCCATGAACATTTGTAGAGGCATAAGGTCCTTTGTAGACCTTACGCCTTTACAAATGGATTGCCTACTTTTTGGGAAGGGATTAAGGAAGGATTGGCGATAGGAATAAAGGAAAGGACTGGGAAGGGTAAGGAAAAGGATATGGGCCTCCGGCTCCCCCACTCACCGAACGAAACACAGCAGAATGCTATTTCACGCCGGTCTTCCGTGGGGGTGTGGTACTTCCCCGGTGCGAGCTGGCCCAATTCGTGCCGAAGCGTGCTCGACTACCACATACAAAAACCACCAAAATACTCTTATTTCCATTCCAGTAGGAAGAGATTGTCACTCGGTACATAAAATATTTCACTTGAAGAAGCATATAAATATTAATTACGATAAAAAAGTCATCAAATCTGGTTAAAAAATATATATTACAGGTTCAAGTATATATAAATAATAGTAATATATTATCTGTGCAAACTTATAATTATTTTAAAGTGTGTACATATTCCATTAGCGGCAAAAATAACGTGAGTTCGTGTTTTATAAGACCAAAACCTGACATATCACTTTTATAAAAATCAAAATATTGTATATAACACTTTTTTCAGTCAGTTCCATGAACTCATTTATTTTAGATCGTAGCCCAACTACAGGTTGAAAAATTACACTAAATTCGTGCTGTACACAGCTTGTTAGGTCCTATATATAATTAATCTACCCCTTTATTACTTATCCAAAGTCTACACTCTACACATACATTTAGCTACCACACGATAAATAAATTCCCGAAAAATATTACAATATTATACAGGATATACACTATATAGGGTGTTTAATTTTGCCAAATATATCCCAATATTATACAGCACATACAGGGTGTTCCGAATCTCCAACGTTCCCGGATAATTCGGTTACGCTTTGCGATCCTTCACACTAATAGAATCGGTCGGTGTTGCCAAGTGACATACGATAAACAGATTTCAACTTATTGGACTTGCAAATTTGTTTTACCAGTTTATTTTAACGGACATCGGATTAAGGCTTTAATTTAAATCATTTCACTGTTATCTTTTGTGCATTTAATTTGTAATAATAGGATGTGGGAAAAATATCAGTCTTCTCTTGCTAAATAGATGAATACTATTTTGAATATAAACTTAAATGAAGAAATTAATACAATAGGGCCTATTGCTATGCAATATCTTTAATAAGTTATTGTAGCCCTACATTTATAAATTATAAGGAAATAAACAACATTAAAAAGCACATATACAAAATATTTGATTTCAATTGCCATAAAAAAACAGAAAGAAAAACTACAACATGTATCACTTTTACCATTTCTAGGAGATATTTCATTGGTACGATGAATTATTACGTCTATCCATTTGATTGCATGCATGTGGCAGGTCATAGATTCGGTTTTCGTTCTATTTCCGCGGTTTTTATTCCATCGTATTTTGGAACGGAAAGTTATTTGATCGTACTGTATATTTCGTTGTATCAAATAGTGTTTAAATATGATTAATAGGGCATGGCTATAACGAAGTAAAATATAATTTATTAATAATTTTAAGTGCATGTGCGATTTACTCATAAATTCTCATTTGGGGAAATAAGACTTTATGGGGTATGGAGCTTAATTTGTTTCACTGTTGGTTTTTAGAGTTCTGTATGCAAAGGGTAAAACGGGTCCCTGTACTGACTGTCTGTTCATCCGTCTGTCACCAGGCGGTATCTCATCAACCGTGATAAAAAGACAGTTCAAATTTTCAGAGATGATATTATGAGTATTTCTGTCTAATAAAT
The DNA here is from genome assembly GCF_012273895.1 of Zerene cesonia. NCBI lineage: Eukaryota > Metazoa > Arthropoda > Insecta > Lepidoptera > Pieridae > Zerene > Zerene cesonia. The sequence continues at coordinate 556,397 of NW_024045135.1, read as the reverse complement.
AATAGAAAATCGACGTTACAACAACCGCTTATCGCCACGATCATACATTGTATGGGTGTCCAAGTTATTTTTGCAGTTATTATTTAGCTGTCTTTTAGAGGTTAGGCCTAAAGGACGGTATGGATGGAAGGGAAATAAAGAGAAGAACTGGCAAGGGTATGAAAAAGCATAGGCCTTCGGTACAACAGCCATGAGCTCTCAGTTAATTTCAGTTCGATGCAGATAGAAACAATAAAATGATTACAAATTAGAGAATTCCATCGTAAAATTATTGAATACAAGCTACAGTAATGCCGCCGATTAGAAACAATCTTAATTCAATATAATTCAATATAATAAAACAATCTTCAAAACAATATCCTCTTGATGCGTGTATTCAAACTAAGTTTAAATGAAATAGCTCACAGTTCGAACGGCGAGGAGTATCAATAGTCTCATTAAAACCAAAGCAAGTTTTACTTTCCCGTTGAAAATCTTGAAACTCGAAAATTGAGCTTTTATATCAGTTTATAACTTGTTTAATAAGCCTTTTTATTACAACTGCCTCAAAGGATTTTTAGATTTGCGCTGCAATATAAGTTGGAAAAGTTTGTCTTAATTTTCTTATTCGTAGGACGTAGAGTGTCATATCATTGCTGTTTGCTTTAGAGTTATTTTTGAACTTCTAAAAATAAAACTAGATAGATATATGTAGATATTAAATATGAGTTTCATATTATTTTATTTTCAGTCGACTTTAAAAAAGAGGAGGCTCTCAATTGGGATATATTTTATTTTTTATTTATTTGTCCTCAAAACTTTCGACTGGATGAACCAATTTTGGTAATTGTTTTCTTATTTAAAAGCTAGTGCCTTCCATGTGGCTCGTCCCATTTAAAACTGACCTAATTCAACAAATCGAAAGCGGTTTAGTTCAATGTATAATTTTATTATCTTCTTACTAAATTAATTTTAAATTAAATGAACCTACAACAGCTGTATACTACATTTTGATGATTTGATGTTCATGATTCACACACTGGACTTATAAAACATATAATTACGATAAATCCAACAGCGAAATATTCATAGTGTTTGTTGTATTTACAGCCCGATTAGTCATTTGATTTGCTGTAAACCGTCACTTCTCTAATACATCTTATATTAACGTACAAGTCTCATACAACTAGGCCTCACACTAGCCACACCAAACCGCAAATCCACGGCTTCTCAACTAAAACGAATACAAATGAATATTACATAAATACCGACCGGTTTAGCGAATGCGATACAATTGAAATACAAACTGAGGCTACGCACGTAGGTACGTCCTGCCAACCCTCCGTAATCCTTCAAAGGGTCGCACTCAGATTATCCATGGAAACATACGAACTTTAACTCGATTCATTTCATATTAATTGCTTGCTCGCTTTCAGTGTTAAATTACAAGAATGTTAAGTGGACGGTGGATTATACTGAAAAAACACGGGGTAATTTGGAACGTTCTGACAAAAAACTAGGTACGCCATTGGTTTTTACAGATAAAACTAAACTTATTTATATATGTATTGAAGAAATTTATGTTAGTTACACTATTTATAACTCATGAAAGGCCTGATTTGGATGACATTTGGTATAATGATAGTTTGAGAGTCAAGAAAGGACACCGAATTGTTTTTTATATTTTAAATCCACGGAAACGGGAATGATGCGTGGAATACACTAGATCAGTCTTTATTTTATTTCGATTAGGCGGGCAAAGCCGAGGGCGGAAAGCTAGTTAATGATAAACATTAGTGTTTTGTCTGTACGTTTGTAATGTTCTCAATCAATAACTATTTGCCGGTCTGAAATATTCTTTGATATCGTCTTACCTTAGTTTGATTAGTTACTATATTACAAATGACTTGTACTTAGTTAGCATATTGCTGAATAATAAGTGCATTCATCTATGTATATTATACAGACATATAATAAAACAGTAAAAAATTCAGTGTCTGTACATTGACTACATAAAAAATAATAATTAAAGGGGGTTTAAAAACAGTAATAGGGCAGGAATCCAACAAAGGCCTGTCTGTTTGTCTATTTGATTGTGTACGCTTATTTCCGGAACGACAGGACAAATTTGAATGTAAGTCTGTTTGTTGTATAGGTATTAAGTATGGGCTATGATTTATTTTGGAAACTGGAACACCTAATGCAGAACCGCAACAATATTCGCAAACAGCAATCGCAACCGCAAATAATAATCGATATCTGAAACTTTTAATGTCGAAATCAAAGCTATCACTAATTTCACAGTATAGTACCTCCGGTGAAGGCAGTGACCGTTTATGACCGATTTTAAATAAAGTTTGATTTTGACTACACTATCCAAAACCCCCATTTATTTTGAGTTCATTTTCTTTTTATTTATCCTCATGCCATGTCATTCTAAAGTATTGACGATAAGTCACAGTAATAATACTGTAGCTGTAATCCACACTGGGTGTGGTGCCGGTGAAACGTTGTTCATACCGTGGATACTAATCTCTTAAATAAAAAAAGTGTAATTGCTTGAATCGACTAGGTACTCACCTTTCTATTCTTTCTTATTTCTCTCTACCATACCCAAGTCCATTGTGTAACGCACCTCCGTATTTTCCAATCGATGTAACGAATATGAATCATGAATAAATTCAACTCTAGGACGAATTATGAAAGCTTCACTATATACAGCAGCTACTATGATCCGCAACCACAAAGGAAGGCACCGACGCTCTGGATTTCACGAATGTTCGCGAGTGTCATTTAAAATATTGTGGTTTGTAAAGGAATGACGACAATGGACAGGCCTTTGTCAAAGACTTGGCCAGATCTATGAAATGGCATGAAAAATGCCTCGAAAATGCACCGTTCAGCGGTTAGGTTATTGGTTTGGGTTATTTAATGATATCTGAAGTTTGGTTTGGGTTACTCTGAAATATATTAAAGTGTATAAATAAAACAGAGGAGTTATTATAAAATTACCTCATCTCGTCATGGTAAAAGCTTATATCTGATATTTAACTTCATGTTCTTAACACAAACCTACCGTTATACGAATTATTAAATCTACTTTTTACCTCATTAGAATTTTATAAAATGACTCTTATTTTTTTCTTCCTTTTAAAGTAACATATATAAAACGGTATATTGATTAAATATTAATTTATATAAGGTTCAATTATTATAAAGTTGTTGTTCAAAGTTGGATAATTAGCACTACACAAAACGCAATCCATTCTTAACTTTATTACAATTTAATCAAAACTGAAAATGAAGCCAATTAACATATACAAAACGCTAAATTCAAATACATCCCAGATATGTGCAATCTTAATAACCTCTAGGCTCTAACCCAGTTATACAAACTACAATATTGACAGAATCTAATTGATTCAAGCAAGTTAACTATTGTTTGAATAATGCTGTCCCAGTGGATGCCGGCAGAATCATTGATCAATGCTGAAAGAGAAAGCTATCAAATGTAGGGTTTGTGATTGGATTTGCAGATTTATTATCTATTAAATCGAACCGTGTTCATGCGGTGTTCGCGCACCGACGTGTTGGTTTATTAATATGTACGCTCACGTTGTTACGAAACATAAAATATTGAATAGGTAAACTGTATTCTTTTCAAAAACAACTGAAGCCTTTTTATGTAATAGTGCGCAGCGGAACTGATGGTTCGCTTGAGGGTAAGTGATCACCACCGCCCATGAACAGCGAGAAATCTTTACAAATGTGTTGCCCGCTTTTAAGGATAAGGAAAAAAATAACAACAGGAATAAAGAAATGGACTGGGAGAGGTGAGGAAAAGGACACGGGATTCCGGCGATCCCACTTGTCGAATGAAACACAATAGCACGCCTGTCTTCTGCGGGGGTGTGGTATCTACGCCGGGGAGAGCTGTTCCAATTCGTGCCGAACCGTGCTCGACTCCTCTCGACATTGGCTTTCATTTAACTAACACAATATATAGATTAATGAATTACAGTTATTAAACATTTAAGTAACTATTAACATTAGATCAGTCAATATGTACATAATATTATAACAGTTCAAAAACATACATATAAGTAGATGCCGTCAGACCACCAAGGCCTACAAAACAAATTCTAATAAATCAGGCAAGCTTGGCTATAGGATCATTCAAAAAAGTCCGCGCAACATAAAATAAGTATTCCTATTCAATAAATAGATAAAGTATAAAATATATAAAGCTGGGTTCAAAGTGAAACCACTAAAAGTGAATTGCTAACAAAAGGACCTCTTGCCCGCTGACAAATTTTTTCCCACGTCACCGTAACCACGTAAAAAATCATATCCATTACGATAAACCCGGGGTTATGCTACGTAATAGTTAGATTCTACCCAATAAAAAAAACTAAGTGAGGGTCCACAATAAACACTAAGGTCAATTATTAAATTCTTCATTCCACCTTCAATTTTTTGTTTCATGTTACGCAATTAATAACAATCAAGAAAGGGAAGGTAGGTTTAAAAAAAACTATATATATGAATAAAGTTCCCAAAATAATAATTATACGAATGACAATATCTTAGGATTTCCTATAACAAAAATAAAATATAGCTACGGATACTCAATCTAACCCAAGCCTTGGAACTCAAGTCGACGCATTCTCGGATTCTTGCGTTGAAGGTCTACAGTCTACATAAAACAAATATGCCTATTTCCAACAATTTCACGCTTATATTCTTTTAACGTTCCTTTCCGGGAAATATTCGATCACAGGCAGTGTTCTATTTTCACATGAGAGATTATATTTTAAAGAAATAATCTGTCATGTACCATATGTCTGGTACTAATTTTAGCACAGCTGATCATCATCGAATTACGAAAATCAACATTAATTATTTAACAGTTTTAAAATGACCGCCATATCGCCGCAAGGGAATAAATCTGTGATATCAATCAACCGATAAGCTATCATTGTCATATGACTATTGGCTACATAATTGCTGCTAAAAAAACAGAATAACTGACAATATCTTATAGCAAAGTTTGAGAGGGAAATTTAACATCTTACAGAGATTAAAATAGAAAATTAGGTTAGAATTTTCTGCCGTTTTCAACAATCTGGTGCCTTCCGTGTGGTCTCTTTTAAATTTGAAAGCGATTTATCGTAGTGTTGTAAAATTACTTTCTTTAAAATTGATTATCTAATAATAAAGCATTGATTTCCATAACCTATTTTTCTCGCTTCATATGTAAATAATTCACTAAAATTATTGAAGTCTGAATACATGGATCGAGGTATGCAGGTGAAATCGATAGAAATGTTTGCTATCAGTTTGACAGACCCGGGTTAGATCTGAGCGCGAATCTAGAATTCCACAGAGATCCGCGAAACTGTGATGCGGTAATTTATTTAGTCAATAGAGGGTATACTCATATATCCACGTTTTACTGCTTAGACCGACTTAGACTTAGTCTTTTGCTTAAATGAATACTAGTCATAAATAAAATATTAATTTATTATTGTAACTTTTTAATTATAGTTAGAGTTCTCTTATTTATTCTCATCTCATTAAATTATCTAAATAAAAACTAGGTTGGCCAAATTTTAATGGCACGGGAGGAACGATGCCTTGATACAAAAGAATCATAAAAATCGATCAAACCAGTCGAAAGTTTTCAACCTTTTCTAAGTCGGTTGAAAATACAATCAACCAAATACTAAAGCGAACAAAAAAAAAATCAAATTCCCTCTTCCATTACGTATACAAAGAACTTCCCAACCAGTTGGTACATCTCTTTCGATGTGCGACGGAATTAGTTCATTTTGCACAATACAAATGTCTCCACAAAGCGGGGAAACCACGTAGTTTAACGCGATGCGCTTAGCGTTAAATCTCTCTAAGTGCATCGAAAGTTCCAGTTTAAAGATACGAGCTTTGATCCCGAATCTCGAGGGAAATTTTAACGTCTTCTTACCACTGAATTTAATCAAGGAAACGAAGCTATAGATCGTCGGTAAACGGGTAACATGGGAATTCGGTGCTTCTATATACCTACGTTACTTTGTCATATAATTTGTTTTGCATGGGATAAGTTCGCTGTGGGGAAATTGAAGAGATACTCAATTTCCTTTGAAGGATATAAGTGAATCTATCGTTCTAACGTAATAAACATCTGACAGAATGACATGTCACATAATACAGGTTAATTTATTGTTTTAAAATGCTACGTATTTCTAAAAAAGCAATGTATTTTTTCTCGATTATTATTCACTTCAATTATTAAATTGGAGTAAAATGTATCATTCGATGAAGTACATATTACATGTAAACATATTCAAATAGTCTTTAGGTGATTATGAGAAGAGTTCCGGTATCGATAATCGAAGAAATCAAAAACGTGATTCGATTTTCTTACTTCACGTCGTTCATACATAATGCTCGTATAGCTGGCGCCAATCGTAATCTCTGATTTGTATAGCACTAAAAGACAAGTGCAGTACATCATACGATAGGGTAGTAGGGATATACAAGTCAGTGATTCAATCATGATTCGAAACTAGGTAATTGGGCGAGTATTCAAATTGTAACGTTTGCGATTATGCAATTTTAATTGGATTTTTTTTATTTCATGACTGTGGATTTTAATTGGACATTAAATGAGGGTGGCTCACTTTCGAATAGATATTATTTGAACAAGTAAACTTAAAGTGTGTATATTTAAATTATTGTTCACAAATATTTTAACATCAAGAATATATCAATATCGTTTTGGCGGTAAATAAAGTGTTTAAAATTAAGGCATATCTATTTCTCTGTTGAAATACCACATAATATTTAATTGGCAATTACTAAAATTGTACTAGACATCATGTACTTTACGTTAATTTGCTGTTTTCATATTCTCAGTAGCAAACAAAGATAATTAATATTTTTATGATTAAAGCACTACAATCTTATAATTAATCGACATCCACAATAAATAAATTGAAATATTATTTCGATGCATTTAAGTATTATGAGTAGACTAACGTGCAGTAATTGTTTATGTTGTTTGATTACCCAATCATTTGTGATGTACAATAGTGTTCTCCCCTCAAGGTTTCGGTGTTATGCCAAAAAACATGCACGCAACTATCGTCCCTCTTCCGCCGAAATACTGCCTAACATTGCAAGTTTATTCTTGCAAGCAACACTGATTTTGACGAAGCGTGTAAACGCTAAAATTTTACTTAATTGTTCGACAAAGGAGCCAGTAACAAAGCGATCTCGTCCAATTAAAGGAGGCCTCTTGAGAGGTAACGTTTGATGCAACCTCAGATCTCTGCGTAATGGACTTCTGCCGTCATAAAACTCTTTTTAGATTAATTAGACTTTGTACCTTTACGGCGCATCATAAAGTTTTATTCAGCGAAATAGCTTTTATTTTATCGGTGTTTTTAAAGTTTTTCACTTTATCTTGTCTATTCGTATAATAAAACAGTAACCAGAACATTTCTGCACATTAAATATTTTATAAAAAGCGTAGATAATTTCAATGCAATTGATAATAACCTAGATGTTTCGAAACTCGAATCACTTTAAATAGTCTTTCTGTTTCTCTGTTTGTATAATGGTCAATCACGTAAAAAACACTGGGCAGATTTTGACAAATAAAATTACTAATATAAATTATAAAAAAACCAAAACATAATAACAACTATTAGATCCAACAGATATGATAATAATATAAGGATTAATAAAAATACATTACAAATTTTCTTAAAATATGAAATAATAATTACATTATCATAAAAATATGTTACCAACCTCCATAGCGCCCGACCGAGTACGGCCCCTCCGGCCCCCTCCATTCCTGCTACAGCTCAAGCCGAGGTTCGCGGTCCCCGACAAGGGGGGACGCCCTTGAGCGTGTCGCTACCAGGGTGAACTTTCAGTTCACCCACGCGCCCGTGTTAAGATGTAGTAGCCCTTCAGGCTAGCATTGAGATTCATCACAAAAAAAAAAAACAACATCCATTATACTTCGTACCAGCTAACGTAATAATATACAATAAGTAGGTAGGCAGCTATCATATACAATATATCGGAGCACATGGGAATAATCAGGAGATTGAACGGCTGAGGAACATAGGTCATAATCTAAATGAAATTTTACATGTTAGAATTTTGGCTCGTATCGTTTTTAAAATGAAGCCCGTATAATATTTCCCCACTGTAGTGCTTCCTTTGTCGGTTCAAGCAGTCGAACTTTTGATTCTTCGGATTCAGATAAATTGAAAAATTAATTTATTAATTTCACGATCGACCTGAGTTGAACCTCGACTTTTCGCTTCAACCAAGATCACTAGGGACGTTAAGTTAAAAAGCCAAAATAAGTGTCCTTTAATTGAATTTTAAAATATATAAATAATGAACATAATAAAATATGTTGTACCCATTTAACGAATCACTTAAATAGTAAAGTAAAAATAATGTTAAATAAGTAATTAAAATTATTATAATATAAATAAAAACAATTAAGAACTAGCAACCCAAAGAATATTTCAAAACTAGTCATATTTTAATGTTAATTTTAATAGATAGCATTGAACTAGCAACATTGTTGGAGCAAGTTAAGTTTAGAAATCTATCACAGTTATTGATAAGCAAACCTGGAAGAAATAATTTAATTATACATTATACATTTACATACATTTACTTGCTCTCACCACTATTTTTACTAATTTTATTGAAACAAACAATAACGCATTGCTAAAGTGCTAAAATTTTTGTAGTTGTCCCGTTTTGCATTTTCATACTTAATAACACAATACTATAAACAAATTTAATTTCTGAACGTAAGCGTTCTTCGTTCCGTTGACGACTTGACGTTTAGTAAAGTTTCGAAAGAGCTTCACGAAATGATAAACAAAGCTGTGATAGTGGGCGTTGTCACATATTATTTTGCTGATAATTTATAGATTAAAAATCTGATAAAGCGGTCCCATTATTACGCGACATTGTACTAGATAAAATTGGAACTAAATTGATAAAAAATACAGGCAAAACTTCATACGACGTTTTGGTGAATCATTTGTTTCGACTCATGTTTTTAACGAATTTGGGTTATTAACGACTTATAATCCAATAAAACGTGTGTTACAATTGACGATTACATTCATATGATTCTATTTTAATTCATGAAAATGTTGAATTTCGTGAAATAAATAATTATGAACATGATTCATCGAAGTTTCTTATTGGACCGTAAAGTTTGTGTTGTGTGAAAATGTTTAGAAAAACATTGATAACTTTGTTACTATGTGCAACTGTGAGGTGTCAGTCTAATAAAGACTTGTATAACGGGCAGTTTAATAATGATTATTATAATGTAAGGCCGCAGGAGGCATCTAGGGACCATAGAATACCAAACCCTGGTGACTCAGACTACAGAACGTATGTGTACAACAATCGGAGATATGGAGCGGATCCTTCGAGATATAACCCATATAACCCTAATATCAACCGGCCTGGAGGCTTTCCCTACAATCCCATTGTGACTAATCCTTTGGACGAGCAGTTTAAATTTAATTCAGTATGTATTCACATATACTTTAAAAAATATATAATTAAAGTTCCAGTGTAATATTAATTTTTCATTGATTAAATAAATTGTTACGGGAGAGGATAAGCAATTTGATTATTCAAAATTTGATGTTCTATAAAGTGTGGTTGAAATGTAACATTATGCAACATTTACTTTAAAATTTGCCACCAACTTTCTTACGGAGGCTACATTGTGAAATACTTCAACTTACATTTAAAACTAAATTAATAAATAATAAACAAGTACTTAGCTATTTATTTTCACATTATAGGTATATAAAAATATAAAATATGAAAACAAACCCACTAAAAACACTCATATTAATGACAAATACTCCCTATTCCAGAACCGAGACCCCAATAACCCTGATGCTTTATTCCCTGGTGTTTTGGGAGGCTGGCGAGAAGATCTCCAAGGAAAGGAGAGGAGAGACTCGAGGCAGTTGAAGAGAGACATCTTTGTAAATACTAATTATGGACAAGTGCAAGGATTTAAGGTGATATCATTGTTATCCCATTATTTTAATTTAAAAATTCTGTAAATGCAAAAAAATTTTACAACAATACTGAGTGTGATTAGTTTTATTAGAAATCTGTTCTATTTCACCTTTATATTTTTTAACTTACCTTAGCATTCTTGATTGTTTCTTTAACATAATTGTGTTTTAACCTTGGGATGGTTCAACAGTATCTAATCTTTTTCTGGATAGGCTAAGATAGAGATAAAACTGTTTCTATTTGTTATCAGTTAGTTATTTAAGGTAAACATATGAGCTATACTATATTTGGTTCTATGGAAATGCCATGGTTATGGTTGAACCCTTTAAATAAATTAAGACTAAAAATATACCAGATACATCCAAACTTGCTTAAACATTTAGAAAATATTGTATTGATGTATAAACAAATGATAATGCAATACACATACATTAATTCTAAAAAACTATGGTTCCATTTAGGCTGTCCTATGAAAAATAATTAATAATGTTTTAGGTATACCTTTATGACAACCCAGATCCAAATTCAGGCTATCGGCCATGGTTGACACCAGTGGAGAGAATACAAGGAGAAGTTTCAGTGTTCTTAGGGATACCCTATGCGAGACCACCTGTTTTGGAAGGCAGGTTTAAGGTAATGAAATAGGTTTTATTTTAATAAATTGTTGTGCTATAAGTATTTTTTTGTGTAATAGTGACAGCTTGTGGTTGATGCTTAGCAATTATCACCCTTTAATTTTAATTGTATGTTTGTTGTTTTCACTCAAAAACAACGAGGCTGATTTAAAAATTCTTATTTCTGTGACATAGATTATATTTTATGGGATAAGTGACTAGTAGAACATAATGTTTTTTTTTTTCAAAGTAAAGAAATGCTTTATTCTTATAACATATGAAACATTCCAGCCACCCCGTCAACATCCTGGCTGGCAGCTTATCCAAGCGGTGGACTGGGGGCCGGCGTGCCCGCAGCCCGTCCGGTTCACGGGCGCTACCAAGGGAGTGCGCGACATGGACGAGGACTGCCTGTATTTGAATGTATTCTCGCCTAATGTGAGTTTTTTGATGTTGTTTATCGCCATTTTTAAGGTTATTATTTTGTGATTGTGTTAGAGTTGATTTAAAGTGATGTTGAAGTTTTAAGTTTGAAAAATTCTAACGTTCCTGCTAGGATAAATATATTCGACCGACCCGGAGGAATTCACTGCACAGTTCGGTAGTGTCAGATTTTCAAGGTGAAAACTCCAAACTATCAAGATACCAAATTTCATCTATATAGTCAGTAGTCCCCGAGATCAGTGCTTCCAACCATTAAACTAGTTTAAACAACGGAAATAGAACCTAGTCGAAGATTCTATGCACAAGCATTAACCACTGTACCAAGGTGGCAGTTAAATGTAACTGACTTGATAGCATTCTGCCAGAACTCTTACAAATAACATAAAAGAAAATAATCCTACATATGGAATGAAGAATAGTGACGTTTAAATTACATTTCTAATTTCAAATGACTTTTTATGAATTATTAAATGATGTAAGCAACCTTGCTTACATTCAAATATATTATATATTATATTTTGAAAATAATTAAATGAAAAATGTAGCATTCAGATATATAACTGAATTTGTTTTATTATTTACTTTTAACTTCACTACTCTTATCTTAAAATACATACGTCCAAATACAATTCCATTGACAAATTCATATTTTCGACACTTCCACAGATATGTTTTATGCATACATTCCGAAGGCAATTAATTAACTGTCATTACAAATATAATAAATATTGGCTTTAGTTGTGTGAATATTTAAATCACTGTAATTAATTGGGAGTCGCATTTCGACAAATCCTGAACAATAGAATAATGAAGTTAATTACAATCACGGGTCATTAACCCCTCACTCATTGGACGATTAATTCACTGTGAATGAGTTAAATGATTCATAATTGCTTCATTGTTCCTTATTGGACAAGCTCATTTAACTAGGCCTTGTGGTCCTGTATTAATAAGCGGCAATTTAGACATCAAAGGTTCTTAATACCTGTTAATGGTAAAATTTCAAAAGTAGCACTTTCTATCTGTTTGTCTCTTTCTCGCGCATAAATCGCAATGTCGTAAACTAAGTATAGTTTACAATATAGTGTGTTTGAATTATTTTTACGATAAGAAACAAATAACCATGATACTTATATAGTTTTGACAATTTGTTGTTAATGAAGATGTGAGTGTAATATTGTTTCCTATATTCAAACATAACAATCGGACAAGTTACATATGAATTAAGTGCACAAAATTTCATCCCATTCGATTTAATGGTTTCGACGTGAAGATGAGATACATACAGAAAATGTAAGAGTTTGTGTGTTTGGATGTTTGTCCGTCAATCATGCTGAAACTACTCAACGGATTTTGATGAAATTTTGGTATACAGGGTATGAGCTGACTTAGGTGATAGGATACTTTTTATCCCGATTAAGGAGCATCCCTTGGGATCAAACAGGAATCTTGATATCCGGGCGGAGTCGGGACGAGCGTCTCGTATTTAATATTACTAACTTTCCGTCCGCAGCTTCGCCCGCTTAGTCAAAGAAAACTCCCATGGAAATAATTTTTGAGATTCGCTACTCTAAAAAGTAGCCCACCACATCGTATATGATAAAATCACCCTGTTGTGACGCGGACGAAAGACAAACAAACGCACTTTCAGATTCTTCTTCTTTATGTACAGGATTATTATTTGCAAGTAGATATTTATTTAGTGTGGCAACATTGCAGACCGAAGCCGGTGCGACGGCGCAGAAGTACCCCGTTATGGTGTACATACATGGCGGCCAGTTCTCATCGGGCGCATCCAACCTGTTCCCAGCCCACATGCTAGCTGCCTTCTACAATGTTGTTGTTGTTTCGTTCAACTATCGGCTCGGCGCTTTAGGTGAATTGTTTTGTATGGAACATAGTTTAGAGCAAAGTCGCTTCCCGCTTCGATAGATTAGCCTAGTTTGATCCAGGATGGAAATAAAATAAAATACATATGATGATAATTGATAAAAATGTTGGCATGTTTTTATTTGTTAAAGCCTAATTAAAATTAGTCTAGTGGTCTTTGAGTGAACAAACATATATTTTTTCACAGGTTAAATTTTGTTTACTAATTCATTAATTTCTCAATCAAAAATTCTCAGTCCAACTCTCTGTTTACATTGAATCTTACACCAAAACGAATAATTGCAATTGAACTGCACGTCCAGGTTTCCTATCAACGGCCGACGAGAACTCCCCCGGCAATTACGGCATCCTGGACCAGGCGATGGCGCTCCGCTGGGTCAGGGACAACATTGGCCCGTTCAACGGTGACAGCGAGGCCATCACCCTGTTCGGGCCGGGGGCCGGGGCGGCGTCCGCCGGCCTGCTGGCCGTGGCGCCGCAGACTAGGGACATTGTGACCAAAATCATAGCACAGGTCGGTGTGGGCAAGACATTTTTTCTGCTCTGTGGTCTGCAAAGTGGGGTCAATCTGGGTAATTGTGAACAGGGGTGATTGAAAGAATATCCTAATGATATTGTTTCTGTAATTGCGAAGCGTTTAAAAAACTTTAACCTCATAAATTTTCATATATGTTTTATAAAAATTACATTGTGAGTAAAAAAAGTAAAGTTTTTTAACATAGTTAACTATATAAAAGTTTATTGAGAATTGTATCCAATTGTAAATGGGGCTACCGTTTAAAATTGCCCCCGATTTGACCTCCTTATGCTCAGGCCCCTTATGCTGCCTCCTTGGGCTGGAATTGTGTATGCTATGACCAAAAAGTTCCAAGTTTTTATTAGAACAAAAAAATTATTCATAAGTTGAGTGACGAGTTTTCATGTGAAAATAGCAGAACTTGTTTTGTTTAATAATAGTATAGTAATAGAAATGTAATAAGTAAAAAAAAATACAGTTTATTGACAACCTCCTTCGTTACTTAAAACGTCGGTCGATTAAACTTAAAAGGTGAAGCTAGTGAATTAAATGCTTTGTATTAAACAATCTTAAACCTTTGCCTTTACAGAGTGGGTCAGCATTAGCAGACTGGGCGCTAATAGAAGATAAGTTCCGAGTCCAGAACACTTCGCTGGTTTTCGGGAGGCTTCTGGGTTGTCCCATAGATTCCTCATGGAAGTTGGTTAACTGTCTCCGGCAAGGCAGGAGCTTCCATGAGCTGGGGAATGCTGAGTTTCAGGTACATTATGTCAGATAACTTAATATTATGCGTAAGTAACTCTGTCTGTTTGCCTGAAGGGACTGCTTGTCTTAACGACTAATCCACTGAACCGATTTTTATCGCACGCGCTAAATTCGGAGTAGTCTCATAGATATTATACATATAAACCTTTCTTTTGAATAACTCAATCTTTTAAAAAACAACCGCATCAAAATCGCCTGCATAATTTTAAAAATTTAAGCAAACACATGGACATAGGGACTGACAGAGAAAGCGATTTGTTTTATACTATGTAGTGATGACAAGGATGCCAATGAACTGTCCTGTTTAAGCTATTTAAGTCGGATACATAATAAAAAATAAACAAATTCCAGCCACAAGTGGGCTTCATACCCTGGGGTCCAGTCCTCGAGAACAACTTCACGTTCCCCGGGGACGGGTGGTACGAGGGCTGGCGCGAGAGGGACTGGCACCTGCTGCAGAACACCCCCGAGGAGCTGATCTCCAGACGGCAGTTCAATCCGGCGCTGCGGTACATGACCGGCGTCACTACGCAGGAGGCCGCCTACTATCTGTGTAAGTAGAGAGAGAAATGTTTCTCTGTATGTTATAAATGAACATAATAACTACTGGACCGATTATTATGAAAATTGGTATATATGTATTTTTCCACAGAGAAGGTTTGTATAATATGCACTTGCCACAGATGGCTTCTTAGATTTATTTCAGTACATTTATTTAAGGGGTAAGGGCGCGCGTTGCTACGCTAATAGCAACGCGCGCCCTTACCCCTTAAAAGCGGGCAGCGCATCCGCAGAGGCACTAACTACCTCTGCGTATGTTCAGGAGCGATGGGGAACGCTTACCATCAGGCGTACCACCAGCTCAGTTGCCCGCTAAGACATATAAAAAAATAATAATAATAAAAACAACACACGCCAACATTCCAGACAACAACCAGTCGCTGGCGCCGGACTACACGATCACGGAGCGCTGGTTCGAGCAGAAGGTGAGCGAGCTGGTGCTGCGCTACAACTACACGCTGAACCCGCGCGGCGTGCGCGACGCGCTGCGCTTCATGTACACCTACCACCCCGACCCGCACAACGTCAGCGCGATACGCGACCAGTACGTGCATGTGAGTGTTGGACACGGGGTTTTTTTTTTTTAGTTTGGTACGCATTTGGTGCGTGCGTGCGTGCGTGCTCGAACGTAGAGTTTGCGAAAAAAAATGTTGTTTCATGCATTTCGCACGGATTTTGAATTGTCGTGTCTGTGTTTATGTTTTTTTCTTTTGCCGATATTCAATGTTTTGCCTTTTTTGTTGGTTGTTGTGTGTGTTCTTGTGTGTGAATAAATGTTTGCCTATGTCTAATTTAACAAAAAAAAAATCATTCTGCATTCATTGCACGCATACTATAGTACGCATATATTTTGCAAGCGTTGTACACTTGCTAAAAAGTTATTGGACTCGCTACAACTTCAGACTGAACCCGCGCGGCGTGTAAAAAACGTTATCGTATAATATAAGCCCGATACGTGATAAATATGTCCATATTAGTATTAATGGATGTAAAGTTTAAGCTTGTTATACGTTTAATAAAAAGTTTTTACATGCATTAAAATGTGTTGACTGTACAATTATTTAATATGTCACAGTACCCTAATATAAATTTTATTTAGAACCTGTATTGTTGATTATAAAGTATGTTTGTGTGTTAAAGATGATTGGTAGAAATGAATTAAAATGTAAAAGTAACAATAAATTTTATTAAA
Source organism: Zerene cesonia (assembly GCF_012273895.1). Classification (NCBI taxonomy): domain Eukaryota; kingdom Metazoa; phylum Arthropoda; class Insecta; order Lepidoptera; family Pieridae; genus Zerene; species Zerene cesonia. The sequence goes on along the minus strand of NW_024045135.1, from coordinate 540,343 downwards.
TTAATAAATTTATTCATAATAAGCATTGTACATATGACATAATTTTAACTTAAGAAAATTTGTTGAATAAATTCTACATTCAGTTAAAAAAAAAAAAAACAAAAAAAAAACATTTGACAGCGGTGGGATTCGAACCCACGCCCTTTCGGACTGGTGCCTAAAACCAGCGCCTTAGACCGCTCGGCCACGCTGCCTGTTGGCGATGCTGTTAGATTTAACGACGACCCTAAAATTACACAATGACTTAACTAAAATGAAGATTTTCATGCGAGTATAATGTTTGAGGTTTTCAATACTTTTTTTTCTTCGATCTTTTGACGATTTTTATTTGTTTTTGACATTCTGACATTCTCTTATACTTTTTACACTATTAAGAAATTCAAATATTAAAAAAAAATATCTAAAATACATTTTATTGCGTCATGTAAGTTCGTTAATATTTGCATTTTTTTTCTATGTAATATAATATAAAACACTAGCTATGACCCGCGGTTGAAACCGCGTAAGTCCGTATCCCGTAGGAATATCGGTATAAAAAGTGCCTATGTGTTATTTCAGTTGTCCAGCTATCTACGAAGCAAAATAGTATTATTATTCACCAATAGAAACACGAATATGATATTTTCTAAAAAAGATTCCTAGCTAGATCGATTTATCGCCCCCGCAACCCACTGTATACTAAATTTCATGAAAATCGTTGGAGCCGATTCCGAGATTCCAATTACATATATATATATATATATATATATATATATATATATATATATATATATATATATATATATATATATATATATATATATATATATACAAGAATTGCTCGTTTAAAAGTATAAGATATTACATACCTAATAATTATCATGATTAATGAAATAAAAAATCGCATTTCCACCAGCTCCTCTCGGACTTCCTGTACCGCGCGCCAACCGACAAAATGGTGAAACTCCTCCTGGAGCAAAAGGTGCCAGTCTACATGTACGTGATGAATACCACTGTGGAGGCGTTCAACTGGCCCGAATGGAGGCGGTACCCGCACGATGTGGAACACTACCTCCTGGCCGGTGCACCGTTCATGGACCCGGAGTTTTTCCCCACCAGGCACCGGGTGGAACGGCAGGCCTGGACACCGAATGATAGGAACATGAGCCACTTCTTCATGAAGGCGTATGCGGATTTCGCGAGATACGGGTGAGTGGTTTTTTGGAAGAAGGTATGCTAGAATTAAATAATGAAATAAAAATAAAAGTAAAAATATCTAAGTCTCCCCATAACTCGCTTGAATGTGTTCGAAAAGTCAGGATAATGGGCGAGTTTTTTTGGAAGGTATGCTAGAATTAAATAAAAAATAAAAAAAATGTCTAAGTCTAAGGATAAATAACACGACGAAAAATTGGCGTTTTATATCCGTTAACATAACGGATTTAAAACGCCAATTTTTGAACTACTAACCAACATTCCAGCAACCCGACCCGCTCCCGCATCCTCGGGATGCACTTCGAAGTGGCGGAGGCCGGTCAGCTGCGCTACCTGAACCTGAACACCACCTACAACTCGAGCATCCAGCTGAACTACCGGCAGACGGAGCTGGCCTTCTGGACGGTGTACCTGCCCACCGTGGTGGGGCGCTTCGTGCCCACCTACCCGCCGATCACCGAGGTGAGACACGCCTTTCAGTGACGGTTACGATAACGATATCGGTACCGTTTCAGTAACGATATCGGTACCGTTTCAATAACGGTGTCGGTAATTTAAATATATCAATAACGGTATTGATACCGGTCGGGTTATATGTATTGGTATCGGTACCGCTATCGATATGAGATATTATCTTAGTATTTTTTAAATCGGACCAGTAGTTCTGGAGATTAAGGAGTTCAACCAAACAAACTTTTCAGCTTTATAACCTCAATATGTATAAATTACGTATCACGTTGTTTATCCGCAATGGACTCCCAAACTACTCAACCGATTTTAATCAAATTGGCACACCATGTGCAGTTTGATCCAACTTAAAAGATGGGATAGTTTATATTATTTCAATTACGATAAAAAGACTACCCGGTCGGAGCCGGGGCGTGCAGCTAGTATTAGTAGAGATTAATTTTATGTGACTTAAAATTTCCAGTACTGGTGGGAGCCGAAGCAGCCTCTCCAGATAGCCTTCTGGACGGTGTCCAGCGCCTGCCTGCTGCTGATCGTGCTTCTGGTTGTGTGCTGCATGCTTTGGCGGAACGCTAAAAGGTAGCGTATTATGACATTCCAATAATTCGACCACAGGTTGTCTGGCAGAGATCGCCGGCTTGGCAAGAAAACCGCCCGTTGTGCTATTGAATGTGTATATGTCGCATATGTCGCCGCAGAGTGGCTAGTTTATCGGTCTTTTATTGGATTCATTTTGGAGAGTGCGCGGCGGAATTACACAGCTTGATTCCGCCATCCCCATTCTTCTATCGGCCGTCGAGGCGCACAGACTCTAGGCACCGCTATTTAGTGGATGTTCCAAGTACCCGGACGAAGCGGTTCGATTCCACATTCTTCATTCGAACTGCAAGGGATTGGAACATGCTTCCTGAGTCTGTGTTCCCCGACGAGTACAATCTGGAGGTCTTCAAGAGAAGAGTGAACAGTTACCTTCTAGGGAAGCGCGCTCCATCTTACACCACATCTCAGCTTACCATCAGGCGAGGTTGTGGTCAAGCGCTTCCCTATCAGGAATAAAAAAAAAGTTCTTTTACATTTTTATATAATTTGGCGCAAAATGAAGTGTTTTTGTTTGTTTGTAAGTAATGCTCTATACGTATAAATATGATTAATAATTAATTATTTATGTAAAAATTGACAATTGTACGCCACATGGCAGATCACAGTAGAACTTTATATAATGTAATACCTTCCTTATAACCTGTGAATCACAATAAATCAAATTGAATTTGAAATTTAAAATGACAAATTATTTACACAACTTTGTCAGCAAGTTGTGTGATTGGTCGGGAGTTTCACTCGCTACAAAATAAAGCGATAACAATGCTGATGATTTCATAAACATAGACTTTTGATATTGCAATCGGTTCAGTAGTTTTTGCGTGAAAGAGCAACAAACACACACACATCCTTACAAACTTTCGCATTTATAATATTAGTATAAGTATTAACATATATATTTTTAACAGGGCTATACCACCAAAATGGAAACTAATACCGGCCATGTATGTAATCTAATGTACTAACGCTTATAATGTGCACCCGCCTTATCCTATACTCACTTTAACTATTAATATATTACACTATACTAGCGGTCCGACCCGGATGCGCTCGTGGTACATGTATAATCCATAGCAATTGTGGATCGTGTCAAAATCCAACTGTGTAAGAGATTCTATACTTGGTTCTATGTTTTCTTAAGATTACCCTTCAACGACTTAACTCGCAAATTCATAAATTTACCCTTTTGTCATATTGATATTACGTATGAAATCCTGCCTCGTAATCAAATTTTTTCTATTCTTTCAAAAGTTCTCATTTATAAAGCATTTCAATACTATTAAACTTAAAATTTAACTGATATTACGTAATTAATTTCTATGTCTTATAATATAAATAATTTTTACTTATATTTAATGCTATTTATGATTACACAATCAATTAATTTTTTGTTTTTATACATATTTTTTAGGCATTTACTTTTTATCTATACTAATATTATAAAGCTGAAGAGTTTGTTTATTTGAACTAATCTCAGGAACTATTGGTCCGTTTTGAAAAATTCTTTTATATATGTACCATGGGCGAAGCCGAGGCGGACCGCTAGTGTCCAAATAAATTAATTATTATTTATGATTTAAATGTATTTTATGTAGATATTTGCATGCATAACACCACTGTATAACCATTTTTCTTGCGAGTAAAAATGAAATTACATTTCATTTATAAATCCTTGAAAACAACCGGTATAATAAACTCACTGTGCCATCTATTCTTCCGTAATTTACCGATACTGTTATCTCACTTTGCCACTTATTTCTTTATCGACCGGGAATCTTTATCTTTTATTATTTTTTCAATTAAAAAACACACTTCTTAAAATGTCAATATATCTCCCTACAATACAGACGATTAACATAATTTTTAATGTTTATTACCAGAGAAACGGATCGCTTCTACAACGGCGACATATTTATGGTGCCCGAGCTAGACAGCGGCATAGACAACACGACGCGATCCAGAGACAACATATACGAGTATAGAGACGTGCCGGTGAAACGGCCGCAGACGCCGCAGACAATGACTAGAACGGTTTGTTTTTTTTTTTTTTCATTTATGTTACACTTTTTATGATACTAGATAACCCGGCAAATGCTGTTCTGCTTAAATCTTACATTTACGGGTATCAAAAATATATGTTGGCTGATTCTCTGACCCACCCGGGTATACACACGAGATTTCATGAAAATCGGTCCAGTCGTTTCGGAGGAGTACGTTAACTAACATTGTGACAAGAAAACTTTATATATACGGAAATAACATGTTTGTATGATTAAACACTTCGAGTCCCCGAGTTTTCACTTTAAGTTCAAAGTCATCGCCACTGAGCCACGACTACTATGCATGCCGTAACTTTAGTTATAATAAACGTAAAAAAAACTACAATTTAAATACAATTTACTCATAATTAATTTTAATTTTTTTCTCTTGTAGATCAGCCAACCAACCACCATCCAGTCGTCTCGAGCGCCATCTGAGGCGTCCACGGAATCGGCGATGTCCTTGAAGGAAGTTTCCAGAGCGCCCGAGCCCCGCCCGCGGTCCAGGACAAAACTCGTTGGTGGGGTGCCACAGACCACTGTTTAAGGTCCAGTGGGAAATGGGGTGAAAAAAATGCCAGTTAAAAAGTTATTAAACGCTTTGCACACCTGTTTCAAAATAACCCACTTAGAAATATTTAATCGTAACAATATTATAAAAATTTATACTTTTTATATATATGGCAATAATTATTTGCAATTGGTACTTCATTGAAGTGAAATAAAACTGTATTGAAATTATTAATTATTATTTATTATTAATGGAAAATTATAAGAGTTGTGACAACGCCCTCTAGTTTTATGTCACGTGAGATATTTTTCAAATATTAAAATCTTTATTAGTATATTTTTTTTGCATCTGGCAGCTCTTGGTTGTTCGCGAGATAAATTAATAAACGTTAATTAAGTTTTTAAATTAAATATTACCACCGTATTGTTTAATTAGATCTCTTATAAGCTGTTAAGACCCGGAACTTATATTATAGCCACTTCGAGTATATTAATAGTTTCGTCATATTTTCTGTAATGTTTTGCAATATGTTTAATTACACTATATATAGTTACTCTACGTAAAACTAAAAGAACGGCTGAAAGTATATTAATGACTTTTGGTTTGTTGGATTTGTCTATTCTTGGATTAGGATAATTCATCATCATCATCATCAGCCCTTAGCTATCCAGGGCTGGATATAGGTCTCTGCTAAGGCACGCCACTGAGCCCGGTCGGTAGCTCTTTGTTGTTAGCATAATTACTGTTGAATATTTAAAAATGACAATACAAAACCCTATTATATACCTAGTTTGAAACGCTAAAATAGATAGCATGTTGCTTCTATACTCAAAATTGATTTTATGCGGCTTCATTCAGGATAGTTAATGTCAAAAACAAGGAACAAATATTGACGAATATTTGCGCATAATTCCAGAAAAAATAAAAATGAATCGTCTAATTTTCACATATATTGGTTATGCGCATGAGTTTTAACGTTATTATACAGGGTTTTTTCATCAACCGAATTCAATAAAAGGGAGAGGCGTACTACAGCGGTTCGATACCTATCTGTTTTGAGTTTCGGTAATTTATTTGTCAATTATTTATAACGCATTTCTAAATAATTAACTCCGGGTCTTATTATCATTCATTGAACAAATGAAATGCCATTACCATTTTTAATTATAGATCTCGATTGATCTTCCAACGAGATATTTTTATTTGTCTAGTGTGTAAAATTGTTACCTTAAAGGTACGATTCAGATGATATGTGCTATTTTAAGTTTATTTTTTTTTTTACTAGCTACCTAGTTGTGTAATATTTTTTTGATTCTACATGAAATTGTGCGAGATTTTATTTATCGATATTTTTGAATCAATTTTATTTTCTATTTCTAATGTAGCTTTTATTTTTATTATTTAATAAACATTGTACATCTTATAATTTACAAGTAAAGAATAAAGCATTGGTAACAAAACTAAATTGTTATACTTGAGTTGTTGTGAGGTTTTTTACTTTTCAAAATGGATTTACAGATAAATGGTATAAAATCGCCTCGTTGTTTAAAAAAAGTAAATTATATCATAAAGTAAAATAAAAGAAATTAAATTTTTGTTTGTGATGAAAATAGTTAAATTTAAGTGATTAGTAATTATATGTACCTAGTTGTATGTTTGTGATCGTTCTGTCCGTCCAGCAAAGTGCAATTATATTGTCTTTTTGTAGTATTTATTTCAGACACTGCCAGCGTGTTTTTGTATATAGAAAATAAAATATTTTTCTCAAACGGTGGTTTATTTATTTATATAATGCTCATACTGTCAGCGCGCGACTGGAAACGGGATGAATACAGAAATAATTGTTCTTGGTGGGTAGATTACCTATATTAATTGGTCGTACTATTATTGTGTTTTCTGTGCTGGTAGTAAATACTGGATTTTTCATAAAAATACCGTTTTATCATGAGATAAAACTTAAAAGTGTCAATCAATATCTCGATGGATGTTTTTGCTTGTTTAGCGCCGGTTTCACAGCTAGCTAACCTTTCTCGTAGCCTGCTCTTGATAGCTAGACGTAAATTTTCAACTCAAGAATGCACGAGGTTTATTACGCACTCTCTCAATTCCTTTCTTTGCAGGCATGATATCAGGATGTATGAGCGTTTCATAAGGACTAACGTCTAGTTATAGAATAGCAGTCACCAATAAAAATCTATACAACCGTTCGCAAACACTTTATTAACAATGACAAGTTAGTAGTGTTTTCTTGTGTTTGATTTTACGCGAGTATTATGCGTTTAGAAATTAAAGACTTTTAAACGGATTTTTTTCGAAACGTCGGGTTAATAATATAATGCATAAATCGCTGTTAAAATCCGTTTAAAAGTCTTTAATTTCTAAATGATAGTTAGTGTTCACACCGGCACACCTCCACCAGATCTCTGGCAGTACAAGGCGCAGTGTTGCCGCAGATCTTTTGCGCGTGCGCACTCACGCGCGGCACCAGCGTGCCCGGGGATAGCGTGAGGTCCACTACGTAATTGGCTCGAAGTAACCCGGCTGGATAACTCTCCTCCTTATCTGTAGGTGTGGTCTGGTGGGGGAAACGTTTCTGATGGTTAAAGGGTTATTACAGAGCCTTTCGACCAGCAATAAGAAATAAAATAAAAAACGTGTTAAAAGTTACCGACCTTCCTAGGGAGGGAGGTCCTCGCACCCACACCTATACCAGATTCATTTATTCAATCACGGAAAACCCAAAAAGTTATCGAATAACGAAACCAAAAAAATACAATCGACTACTCCTTTGTTTTCGGGAACGTCGGTTAG
>NW_024045135.1:522138-531720 GCF_012273895.1 Zerene cesonia | reverse complement strand
CACGCAAGAGCCCAGCTCCTCCTACGATATAGCAGCACAGTTAATGTCGCAATAAGTTATCGTCTGTCGCCGTAACGTTGTAAAATCCGTTAGATTATAATCTACTGATGTGTAGTAAGTGTTTTCACTATGTATGTGTAGTTTGTGTTTTTAATTAAAAACTTCTAGGGCCAGGTTTGGCGGGTTAATGTTTCACGAGGCGGTTTTCACCTACCAATCATCTCTTATTTTCTCCTACTCGATAAATTTTATGTATCTTTGAGACCATGCCATGATCGAATTGATTCTATTTACATTTTTCCAAACATTTACGTAGGCATATTATATTAGATTTAATGTCACAAAACTAAAAGTAAAATTTAAGATCGCCTTGAAAAAGCAACTCGCCAGATCAATATTTGACAACTAACCATCAAATCGGACAAATGCAGGTTAACACTGGGCATGGTGCAGTCCTTTTCCTGCGACAAACCGCTCATCTGCTCCGCCACAAACTCGGCGAGCAGTTGGGCGCGGTTCTTGAGAGACGACGACACTTCTTCGCATTTATCGCGATATCTAAATAATATCTATGGACTATCAAAATAATTTCAACCTACACAGATAACTAAACCACAAAATGTTTTAAGATATTCTAAGAGAAGTTAAATAATATAAAAAAATGTGTAAACAACAATTCGATTTAATTTTTAACATCATATTGATATTTTAAAAATGGGTCGTTTGCGAGTTGGGCTGAGGGTTCCGTACCAGTAATCTAAGGAGCCATTGCAAAAAGTATTGATCACATTTTAATAAAGACTAGCTGTGACCCGCGGTTGAAACCGCGTAAGTCCGTATCCCGTAGGAATATCGGTAGAAAAAGTGCCTATGTGTTATTTAAGTTGTCCAGCTCTCTACGAAGCAAAATAGTATTATTATTCACCCATAGATGTCAGGAAAAAAAAACACGAATATGACATTTTCTAAAAAAATTCTTAGCTAGATCGATTTATCGCCCCCGAAACCCCCTATATACTAAATTTCATGAAAATCGTTGGAGCCGATTCCGAGATTCCAATTATATATATATATATATATACAAGAATTGCTCGTTTAAAGGTATAAGATACTTACCGAACTTCGTAATGAGCATCTTCAATCTCGAAGTAATGCAATGACTTGGCCCTGTAAAAAATTATCATAAAAATATCGTACTTCTACTGGATCTATCAATGCAGAATAAATTATAAAATATCCGTGTAACAAACACACTGATCAGAATACCGATTCAAAACTGTGTTTGAATGTTTGTAAATTAAAAAAAAATTATTTAAAAGATTAAATTTTAAATGTATTAGCAGATTCGGAATATGGGGTAGGAAGTAAAAAGATATAAATAGATTACAAATACAACATTCGATCTTGAAAAAACGGCACCCTAACGCCTACATAATTAACTTAAGATTGCAATATCACACTACATTACGATTCAACGTCAAAGCAAGGGAGCATAATTAAATTATCGTGAGCGAAAAGGAGACAAATGTAATTAAACTGAAGTCAATTCTGACTAATTAGCCGCTCCCGGAGCGCTTTAATCCTATCTTCTTACACATTTTACCGACTTCAAAAAAGCAAGAGATTTTCAATTCGGTTATATTTTTTTTGGCTTTGTCAGCTCAGAACTCTCGACTGGGTGAACTAATTTTGATGTTTATTTTTTTATTTGAAAGCTATCCCGTGTGTTTCCGTTGAAATTTTCTCCAGTTCTGACAATTTAATGGCGGTTTTTTGTCATAAATAGTTACTCGCTACTTATAATATGAATTTTCAAGTCATAATGATATGATCGAAATATAAGCTGGTAACTTACGGATCACCAAACCAAATCTTCAGTCGCAATAAATACTGTCGCAAATTAACGTCATCGGGCAGTCTGGGCAGCCGCAGCCGACTGGTCTGCGATATCGCGAGACGTGCTTCCGATTCATCTGGTTTAGTAGTCATAATATAAATGTATATTATCACTACATAGTATAAAACAGTCACTTTCCGCAGTTTGTGTGTCTGTATGCTTAGATCTTTAAAATTACGTGACAAGAAGACGCGGGTTCGAGTCTCGCCTCGTGATCAAATGTTTTCTTCTCTTTAAAAGTGTCTGATTTATAAAGCATTTAAATGCTATAAAACCAAAAAACAAATAAATAAACGAAGTACGCAGGTTACTGCATAACCGATTAATAAAAAAAAGATCAAACTAAAACAATAAACGAAAAAAAAATGCTAACTCAATATATATTCTAACTATAGGTACATACAAGGAGTCCGTATATCCATATTGGATACCGCATCAAACGGCTGGTGGAACATACAGATGAAAACCGGGTCGGTGTGTGGTGGAGTCTTGTTCACCAGCGACTGGATCGTGGGGAATGGACGGTCCAGACACTTCTGGACGTAGAAACCCTCCTAGTGTGAACAAATTTGAAAGAAAGAAACAAGTTTATGTGTCACCCTTACAATAACCACTTACAAATAAATACCGACCCCACACATATTTAGATATCTGTTACGGGTACCTATGCCCTTGTTGCTTTAACATTTAGCTTTAGATATATGTAGAAAGAAAAAGAAAAATATATCTACACTGACATTATAAAGAGGAAACTTTTGTATTTTGTATGTTTGTAACGTTTTCACGCAATATCCACTGGACCGATTTGAAAAATTCTTTCACAATTAGTAAGCTGCAACTTCACTGAGTGACATATGTAACATTGGCGAAGCTGGTGGAAATATTTGTGTGCATGTTTGTACGTAAGAGTTAACTTTATCAACTCAATATAACTGGGATCACAGCAATTGATGTGTAGAGTGTGGAGGAAGGAAGGTGGAAGTCCTCCATCGACAAAGGGAGGTCCTCGACCAGTCTACACGACTAGCCGGCCTGTAAGGCCGTGGTCGCTTGCGCGATTCAGAAGTGTGTCGCTACATAGAGAGACTATTTCTTAGCTTATTTTTAAGTACAATACAAAAAAAATAATTCATCTTAATGATCATCAGCTCATATATGTCCCCACTGCTGGGACACAGGCCTTCTATGAGGGTTCAGACCATAATACACCACGCTGGCCAAGTGCGGGTTGGCAGATGTCACATGTCGTAATAATTAGTCATAATAAAATCCTATCATTGCAAGATCCTTTTAGGCTACTAAGTTATAGTATATTTACTGTATATAACAAAAATGATCTATTAATAGAATAAATGCATAGATACCTGAGTAAAATCGTTAATATCCAAGCGGCCAGTGTAAGCAAACTTGGCAGAGGGATGATGCCTAAAAATTGCCTCCAACGCCGGCTCCCACGCGCTCACTACGTATCTTGCTTGCTTGTTTTCTACCATGCTAGATGGCACACCAAAACAAACTCTAAGTACGTTTATATAAATATTTTCTATAGTAAACATATCGAGGAAAAAACTTAAAAAAAAATACAATCAAATTGAAAGCCACGTTTTTTTGGAACGTCGTTTTAAAACCAAATGCTTTGATGGAAGCCAAATTGCACACATTCGTTTGGGTCTATAGGCGCACACGTCGGAATTGTGGTCGTCTCGTAAGCGAGTGCGAGTTCAGATATTCAACAGATGTTTTGTATGATGAATTCCGTTAAAATTATAGCATCAATGGTGCTAGACATTTTTCCTTAGATTGATAATTTCTCATCCGGCTCCATCCAAACAATACAAGAAAATATCGTTGCTGTACGTGAATTTTTAAATGGTAAAAATTCCACAGACTTTGTAAGTGAAGGCAACGTTTAGAATACTTTAGAACAACATTTTTGTAGTCAGTGTTAGTAAGTTAGTGAGTCAGTTAGGTAAATTAACCTGTGTACATGACAATTACACGATAATCATTAGAAATATACGAACAAATGTATGGTCCCGAGTTCCAAATACACATCAGCACCATCTTCCGAAACGCTGGCCGCGATCAGCAAACACAACGCGGTGCGGAGACCAACGTGTTCTATGTGTAGGTTCTGTGACACAACCTTTAGACCATAATTACCATCTTTACTAATAATATACATGTGAAAGCGTGATTGTTTGTTTGTCTTTCATTCACGTCGAAGAGGAACGTCGAATCGAACCGCCGTCAAACATATCATTCTCTTTGGAGTTTCAAAGGAAATTATTCAAACGAGAAATAATAATATACAGAAATAGTGTTTTTCTTATTATTTTGCTATACAAGCAAATAATAGTAATTATTAATAATAAACATAATATTAAAACATTTATTTATCTCTCTCACAACCCTGTGAGGGCTGGTGCCTGAAATGGTTTCAAAAGAACACGTAGTACGGGTCACCAGGAAATTGATTATATATTACGACAAACACACGCAATCCAAGCACAATATAATCAAATCATGTTTTCATGACAAGACTCATAGTGCCAAGCAACCGAAAAGAATAAATAATAGTTTAAAAAAACTAAAAAACACGCTTTTTATAGAAAACCGAACTAAAAAATAGATTATAAATTTAAATGAATTTAATTTAGAAAATAGTGTTAAAAATTTCAATGAATATAAATTAATAATAGTGTGAGTAAAAAAAAAAATATTTTATTTTAAAAAAAGCGTGGGGTGCATGGTGTCAATGGTTATAGAAAATTTATTGACAGATTTGAGTAGAGTGATTATGATTTCGATAATATCTTAAGAAGCACCCGAAGTTTTTTTAAACTATTATTTATTTTCTACTTTTTAGTTTGGATTGTTTATAATAGCTTGTTTTTTGTTTAATTTTAAACTATTGCACGACTCGAACGACGAAACTTTTAATTAATTTTCTTACCTTATCGACTATAGATGAAAATTATATAAATTAACAAAAATCATATTTTGCAAATTGAAAAATGGAATAATTTTATCAAATTAGTGTATTGTCAAAGAAGTCGGTTACAAACAAACATACAAACATACAGGTGAAGCTAATAAAAAGCGTGTAAAAAGACATGACATTATGAGAAAAACAATTATTTTGAAATACCTACTCCTACCTGCCTATATAGATGATAGAGTAGGTAAAAATACATATTCATTGCATGTCTTCAGACAGAATTGGGACCAACAGTACTGTAAGACTCTTTTAATATTGTACCTCCTCTCCTTTCTTCGAAGTGAATAAATCCTTTGCGATCTCCTCCTTCATCAGACCACTGATCACAGTGCACGTCATTATTTTCAAACTGATATCTATTCGCTGAAATTAATGCAATATACTATATGTTTTTTTTATAATATCGATAACTAGCTATTCGCCCCGGCTTAGATTCTATCTAGCTTATATCGCTCATTAAAGTTGCTGTTTTCTAATGGTGAAAGAATTTTTGAAATCGATCCAGTAGTTTTCTCTTTATAATATTAGAGTAGATGGAGAAGAAAGAGAAATAAATATACGTGACTAGCATTCTGCCCACAATTTCTCGGTTTTATTTCCCGGTGATCAGGTCTCAAATTATTTTTTAAACGACCGTTTGTAATTGTGTATAATTAGAAATACGATAGGATTCGCTATCTACCTGTAGAATATTGAGCAACTCTTGCATGAACTCAGCATTGAGCATCGCCTTCGTGCTAACATGGTAGTTCTGCAGATTGATGTAGCACTGCACCGCGAGGCGTTGTGCTTCGATCGGGTTGTCCTTGACTGAACGAGTTTGTGATTATTAATAAAGAAACATAATATATAGGCCAATTATTTATTCCTTACATCTAAATACAATTTTTATGATGGTTGTTAGTATGGTTAGTATTAACGAAATCTATTATTAAATCGCTTTTCTATAATATTTTGTTAGTTTATTAGTACAGCATGTGTAAATATACTAAGGGCTGTTTTCGAGGTAAAAGCCTCATCCAATTTTTTCCACTGAATTCTATTTATGGATAATCTGGTCCACAAAGCACCTGCATGATTTCTAATGTCATCACTCCATCAAGTGATTGGCCGTTATGGGCCAATTAATAGAGTTAAATATGGAAGGCGGGCACTCTACGATACGAATTGGGTTAAATCGCCGGCGAAGGTATCACACTCCCACAGAAGATCGACGTGAAATAGAACTTAGTATGTGTATTTTACTGTGATTCGTTCGGTGAGTGGCGGAGCTGGAGGCCCGTATCCTCTTTCTCACCCTTCCCAGTGCATCCCTTCATTCCCCTCGTGAAAACATTCTTTATTCCTTTCCATTCGGCAATTTATAGGCGTATTTTCAGCTCCTCTGGAGCTCGTTTTCAATGGGATCGCAACTAAATTGCCAGGGAAACCTAATATTGTGGATATAATCGTTGGCAGCACTGAGAATCATCTTATTGAGACACGATTACACTTCATGTCATCATCATACATACACGTTCCCACTGCTGGGACACATCCTATGAGGGTTCAGGCCATAATCCACCACGCTGGCCAAGTGCGGGTTGGCAGATGTCACATGTCGTCGAACTTTTTTTGATTCTTGGACATGCCGGTTTTCTCACGATGTTTTCCTTCACCGTTTTAAGCAGTGGTGATGTTATCAACAATTTGTTTCCGCACTGCACGCTGGCCCGGCCTCAAACCCCGACTTATCGATTTTTGAAGTCCGAGGTTCTCACCACTCAGCCACCACTTTTATAACTACGAGCTACAAAATAAATCCTTTTATTTCTCAAATCATATGAATAGTTCACTTACACTTCTTATTAATATTTCTCAAAGACGCAAAGGTCTTAGGCTCGATAGCGCTGAAAGCAGCTTTAGGTATGATGCGACACAATTCAGACAAAGCCCGGAGAGCGTTCATCCTTATATAGAACCAAACGGCTGCATCATCGGCTAGAATTGCTGGAAAATTTTATAAGTTACTAGCTGCACCCGGCAAACGCTGTTCTGCCTTACTCTGATCATTTAGAGGTATGAAAAATAGATGTTAGCCGATTCTCAAACATACCCGATATGCACACAAAATTTCATAAGAATCGGTCAAGCCGTTTCGGAGGAGTATGGCAACGAAAACTGTGACACGAGAATTTTATATATTAGAAGATGTATTCATAATGGATCTGGAATTGGGATAAAAATATTGTGGCATATTAATATGTGACGTAAAATAGTACTTGTTATAGTGATGAAGACTGAATATGTAGAATGACCATAAATAAAAACATGCAATTCACTGATTTACTTAGTGATTTTATTTAAGGACAAGTAAGTGATCAGTTTTCTGTATGAAGATTTAGTCATACATATGCCAGATTTAGTCATATTTTTCTTATCTCCACCGGGTTTCAAATCCAGGAACTTTAGAGTCGAAGGAGGCGATCAAACCGACAAACTTACCACAGAGTGCTTCTATAATGTTGGTATCGGACATCCGCACAGCGGCTGGCAATAGTTTTGTCATGTTGGCAACACCCATTGCTGCGTCCGCTAGCAATTCCACATTTGAACTCAATAGTTGGTGACAGAACACTAGATCTGTACCTGTTTCGTATAGAGCCTGAAAAAAAAAACAATTTAGGATCTTCAGGGACTTTTGTATAATACACAACAATTATTTTAAAATACTTCTTTGTTTTCAAAGCTAGGCTGCAAATGTAACAAATATAAGAGTTAAAGATTTTCAGCCTATATACATAGTACCTGCCTGGGTGCCTTATTGCTGAATAATTACACTTTACTGTATCTTTATTGTTCCTCTAAATATTGTTAAACGAAAAAGTAATAAATTCTAACATCTCGTCCATTAGAAGTGAAGGACATCTTAGTAAGAACAGCAAGACAGTGAGGTTTCATGGCTGGTAGAGCCATCTCGAGGTACGCTAGCAGCCGCAGGATACACCCGGATTGGTACAGGTGGGCCGCGTTCTCCTCTGTCTCAACGTAGTTGCGTAATACTCCCAACACTTGCGTATGTACGTCACGAAATTCGTAGGACTGGAAGGGGAAAGAGGTATATAGCCAGCTCTCAGTTTTGATCTTTTTTGTGTTGATTGTAATCTGTCGGTAAGGTTAACATCTTATATGGAAGTATTGCTTATAATATATATTAACTAGCTTTTACTCTCGTCTTCACACGCGTTAAGTTCGGAGTAGTTAAATAGATATTATTACACATCTGAACAATCTCGAATGACTCTATATTAAAAAAAAAAAAACACCATCAATACATAGGTTACCTCTAGTATATCACAAAGATCCAAAACTCCCGTAGATGCTCTAAACGACTTCTGCACTACCACATCCTTATATCTACATATCAATTGGTCGACGGTCTTAAGAGCTGCGTGCTGTATCGCTAGATATTGGCTCTGCATCAGAGCGAGGAGGGAAGCCCAACTGAATTGTTGGTTCTTTGTCACTTCTGACGCACACACTGGGTCTTCTAATAAGTTACTGAGTGTCTGGAATTTAGGACAAACTCTTAATAATCTCCTCTCTTAAATTTATATTAGATACTTACCGGCTATACCTACTAGATATAAAAAGCAGAAGGATTTGTTTAGTTGAAATTTAGTTCTTTTTACGATCAATAGAAACGGACCATCAATAAAAATGTTACAAATTAAGTTGCGCTTGATCAACTTCTACGCAAACAAGTAGTTTTAATATAGAAAAAATTTTAGCTAGGTCGGCCTAGTTGAAACTTTATGAGGGCAATAGACATTTGAATTATATTTATTTAAGTAATTTGCAAGGATAAGGGCAATATAAAAATAAAATGTTAACTTATATACTAAAAAGCTTCCATACCTGTAAACAGTTCTTTTGGACATCAGGGTCGAGGCTGTTCTTCATTCTGCCGCAAAGACTGTTCAAAATATTCGCTGACACCAGCTGCTCACATCCCAGAGGTTCACGTGTCAATTCTGATAAGACGAGAGAAGCAAATTCCAAAACGAAGACGTCTTCTATCTGAAACCATTACAAACGTTTCAACCAAATCGTTACGAATGTTTGCATGTATATAGGCATGTATCCGGTTGCGAAGTACAGGGCAAGGCATTTGGGTTGTCCTATGTCCCTCCATGAGGTTTTCGGCAGCCCACACAAGCTGCTTAGCTTCATGGAGGAGCTGAGATGAGCTTGACATCGAGTTGCGGAAAACGTGCCTGTATTATTATTATTAAGAATGTAGGTAAACTGAACTAATTTTAAACGTGTAGGAGTTTCGTTGAAAACAAATAAGATAGTATTTAATAAGTACTTTTGAATATAGACCATTATCATACCTTCACCAACATAAATGCGATTTTCCTCAAATTCTGAGGATTAGCCAGCACCTGTTCCGGTCCTCTAGGTAATTGACACAGTTGCGCTAAAGCCTTCAGAGCAAACCGTTTGATGTTCAACTCTGGATGCTCCACGTGGGGCAAGATGTATTTAATAGCATCCAAATCGAAGAGAACGTAACGATTCTGCATTTCTTGCGCTGAGAATTTGGTGATTGCTCGGAGAGTCTGTAAATGTACTGCGTGTAACTTTAATGTAGCCTATGTAAATCTTAATTTTGTTTCATATATTCTGGTTTACTTTAAAA
>NW_024045135.1:489183-521138 GCF_012273895.1 Zerene cesonia | reverse complement strand
TTGCAATTATCAGAACTATATCAAATTTAAATGGGACCCTACGGGAGCTAGCTCTCAAATTAAACAAGGATTATCAAAATCGTCACAACCAGTAAAAAGTTATGAGATAACAAAGCCAAAAAAATGCAGTCGAATTGACTACCTTCTTCTTTTTTGAAGTAGGTTAAAATACCTAACAGGAGGTAGGTAAAGTAAGAACTATAAATATTGTAAAATTCGATAACCTGGCATAATATCTCTGGCTCTGTAGACTCTAGGAGCAGGATGGATGTATGTGCACTCTCCGGTGTTATATTATATGGATGGAAAGTTAAATCCTTTTTTTCCGCTGATCTGTTTTCCCTTTCCTTTTGTAATGGTTTAGCCATTTTATTTTCAGGTATTTACTAAGTATAACTAGTTTTACAAAATAAATAACGAAGCCTTTGGCAAGAAACCGTGGATGACGGAGAAAATGACAATTTGCCAAATTGTTTGAATGCATAACAATATAATAGCTACTTATGTAAAAAGATATTTACATTACAATCAAAATAATTTGTGTTATTAATTAGAAACGATATTTTTAGTTTGAATTACAATTTTATATATTATTGTGTCTCCATTTTTTATCTAATAAAAGGTATAAAAAAGAATTCAGAGATATCAAAAACATCATATTTCTTATACGACTAGGCCATTTTTTAAGGAACAAGAAAACATCGTCATTGACTTTGTCAAAGCTTGTCACAACACAATTTACACAACCCAATCTATGCGTAAAAAGAACATTTTTGTACGTTTTGTAGGGTACTTGGCGAGACGGTTTAGGGTTCTTCAGGAGGTATGGATACTCCCGTGGTGGGGGAGTGGGGGTTTGGCCTCTGTGCCCTTGTTGACTTTGGACATAGTGATTCTGGTAACGAAGCTGGTGTCGACCTGTGCCGTTGCAATTGTAAGGATTTTTATACCGCCAGCAATGAAAAGCTTGTGTGGAGAGACTGTACTGGTAAATACGTTGATAACATGACGCTACGTTCTGAAACCTTTTTTTTTCTTTTTTTTTAATATCTGATACTTCTATGGAGTATTCAACATGTTTTATTCCCTGATGTATAAAAAATTATACGTTTACTAGCTTCTTATCTATCTTATCCTTTAAGTTTGATCAAACTGCATATGGTGTACACATTTAATTAAAATCGGTTGAGTAGTTCAGAAGTCTAACGAGGACAAACAACGTGACGTTGTTTATTTTAACACGCTCATACTGGACTGATTTCAAACACTCTTTCACAGTTAGTTTTGTAGGTACCTACGTTTTCTGCAAGGCTATATATGAACATGCTTTTACATGAAGCCGATTTGTATCACTTATAAATAATACAGAATTAGAAGATTATAATCTTGTTTAAGTGTCGCTTTTGCTAATGTCTTTAATTAGATAACTGGAGCAGGCCAAGGCATCGGTCGCGAGCTCGCGTTACAATTTGCTGAACTTGGTGCAACCGTCATCTGCTGGGACAATGACGCGAGGCGGATCAGAGCCATTGTTGAAGAGATACGGAAGAAAGACGGTGATGTAGGACCACATTCAATAATAAGAGTTTATGTTAGGCCTCAATATAACATCTTCTCCAAACAAATCTCTATTCCAACAGGAGATATTTAGCGTATTTTACCTAAGCGACAAAGCATCAAAATATGCACATGATTTGAGGAATATCCGCAAAGTACATTTGAAGATTGTTATTGCGTTTTCACTTTATAGTATAAAACAAAGTCGCTTTCTCTGTCCCTATGTCCCTATGTATGCTTAAATCTTTAAAAGTATCTAGTATTTTCTTGTGTTTGGTTTTACGCGAGTATTATACATTTAGAAATTTAAAACTTTTCAACGGATTTTAAACGCGATTTATTCATTATATTGAGCGTGGTCACGGGGAGTCTCTCCGTGACCACGCTCGCTGTAAAGTGTTCGAAACGTCAGGTTAATAATATAATGAATAAATCGCGTTTAAAATCCGTTGAAAAGTCTTTAAAACTACTTAACGGATTTTAACGGGAAAATCCCATTTTTTTATAGATAATGTGATTCAAGAGGAAGTTTTATATGTAAAATAACATCTATTAAACTACTTATAATTAAAGCGTGCGAAGCCGCAGGCAAAATCTAGTAGTCTACATTTTGCACTCAGTTACGACTATCTTCTCACTGTTTGAGATCGATTCCATTGATTGTATCAAAATTCAATTGTTTCCAAAGCTATTTGCATGAGTGTAATGACACCCCATTTTCAGTCCTATGGCTTCACGGTAGACGTAACAGTGCGGGATCAGGTTGCGTCGCTGGCGGCATGCATGCGACGCCAGCTCAGCGAAGTGTCCATGATCGTGAGCAACGCCGGGGCGCTAACTTGTGCGCCACTCACCCACCTCAGCCCTGAGAGGATAGCGAAACTGATAGAAGTTAATTTGCTAGCGCACTTTTGGGTGTGTTATCTAACTATTCATACTTGGGTTCACTAATCTAGTCTGTTTTCTCTTCTTTACGTTACACGGAAATAGTATTGATTAAAAATTTATTTGTTGATATGGTTGTTAAACATTTCAATACATGACGCGGGGTGTCCATTTAGGCACATGAAATCGAAAGAGTAGAAGAAATTCAATTGCAGAGGCGGGATCACGGTTGGCCGAGACCCTAGGATGTTCGAATATCACCTCGTGATGGAAATTTTTCTATTCTTCTAAAAATTCACATTCATAAAGCAATAAAATGCAGTAAAACGAGAAATAAAATTGTTTCTCTATTAAATCTGAAAGTCTCACCGTTTATGCTTCTTATCTTAACAAGTACTTTTACAATATTTACAGTTGATCGAAGCGTTTCTGCCAAGTATGATAGAAAGGCGTCATGGACACATCGTTGCTATAAACTCGAGCTCCGGACTAATGCCTTGCTCCGACATGGTGCCGTATTGTGCTTCTAAGTTTGGACTAAGAGGTGACTTAAAAACATTCCTTAATAAGAGCTTCACCAATTTTTACAGGTTTGCTTTTTTATAAATAACAAGTGTAAACACAGTAGAATTGTAATGGAAAAACTGTTCTTTGGGACGAAAACTAATGAAATTTCTCTATTATATAATTTTCTTTGAGATATTAGTTCTAGTACATTGGTATGTAGTTGTTAACTACCTTAAAAACTGATCTTATTCACAAACACAACTCGCATTGTTAGTATGCAAAAATATCTAATATTATCATTTAAGGTTTAGGTCTATGCATATATTTCTCATTGCATGACACTAGATAAGTTCAATTTCATTTTACAGGTCTAATGGAATCATTGTCGGAAGAGTTACGATTGGATACTTGGACAAAAAATATAAACACAACGTCTGTATACTTAGGGACGGTGTCTACGGGGTTATACCCACCGCCGTCTCACCGATTTACGTGGTGGTATTCAGAGATCACTGCTAAAGAGGCTGCTAGGATCATCATTGAAGGTTTTGGTTTAAATAGACTAATTAAATAAATATTCTCATATTATGATTAAAATCGTATTTTTAAACTCTATGTTACGAAAATTTATAGCATAATTCCGATTTATATTCAATAAAACAATTATTTTTGTTATAGTTTCTACTGAAAAATAACTATTATTTACTTACATTTCAGGAATTCGTAAAAACCGCAAATGCATAAGCATACCATCGTTCATGAAAACAATTATTGCCATAAACAACCTTATGCCATACAGAATAAGGATTATATTAACAGATTTCTTCAACTACCCGCATCGAGGATGGTTTTGCTTTTGTTAAGAATAACATAGAATTTATATACAATTTGTTATTTACTCTAAATTTACAGTGAGACGTCCAGTTTCTGAAAGGCTGATCTAATCTGACTAATTTAATAACTTTTCTATAATGTATTGTAATTTGTAATGTTGTGTAATGTTTAGATTAATATTATATTATTTAAATAAAATGTTGTTAATTATTTTACCTTATTATAAACATCAAAGGGTGTTTAAATTTATTCATTGAATAATTTATGAAAATGAGGTAAAAGAAAAATGTGCATACAGTCAAGTCTGATTGCTAATATAATGCTTTGCTAATATGATATAATAAACATCTGATATGTTAAATATAATTATAAAGAAATTCCTTAAAAAAATTGAGTTTCTTTGAATTTGACATTACAATGTTGAGTGTTCACATTGTAATTTTAATAAATGTTTCTTGTTTACCCCTTAAGTATTTTATTTGGTTATATTTTGACAACAGTTTTACTGAAACAAAAACATACTATAAGCAGCCATGTTTATTTAGTTCTACACTGTTGACAGATTGTCCACACTTCTCGCACATAACCATTTCCGCATGGTCCAGCATGTGTTTGTCTCTTTTCTTCTCATCGGTAAACACTTTGGAACAAACAGGACATCTATTGCTATTGCTGTGTTGTAACAAATGTCGTAGTAATGTAACTCGGGAGGAAAAACAACGGCCGCAGGACTCACAGAGGTGTTTGGAATCCTTGCCATTGGTGTGTTTTTGTATATGTTTGTACATTTCTTTGCGATTCATTGTTGTAAAACAACACACTTTGCACCTGGAAGAGATTCCGTCTTAATCAATAGATTATATAGTAACTAAAATATCACAAAATAATATTTATACAGTAAAGTAGTGAAAAGAATATGCAATAATTTTTCATAGAAAGAAACAAATATCAATTCAGCAGGCTTTGTTATGTTAATCAGACAAAATAACTTTATTTTAAATGAATATAATTTATACATATAAAATTTGATTATTATGAATAGATAAGAATCTAACTAAAGTATATCTAAGTACACAAATAACTAACTTATAATGGAAGTTATTAGGTTTATTATGCTCCTGTTTTCTATGTTTTGTTAATGCCTCATTACCCACAAATGTATGTCCGCATATATCACACATCCTCTGTTCAGCCTGTAACACATGTTTCTTAGCATGTTTGTACAGCTGGAACCGTTCTGTAAACATCTCCTTACATTGCTTACACCTGTACATGAAACCCATGGATGCTATATGATCAACATTACAATATTTTGTATGTGCTAAAAGTTTTTCATTATCTTCAAACTTTCTGCCACAAGTGCAGGTTAAAGGGGCTGTTATATTGTGTGTTAGAAGGTGCTGAAGCATCTTCTGTTTGGAATCAAACAGTGTGTTACATAGCACACAAGTGCGACTCGCACTTTCACATATACTCAAGTGTTGTGATAGAGTTACAATGCTATCCAATGTTTCTTTGCAAGCAAAGCATGAGTGCAGATTGTCCTTTTTCGGTTCTGACTCTTTCATCAATAACTCTTTAACTATTTCTATGTCTGAGTCCAAAACATCAATGTTCATGTTAACAGAATTTTGCTTATCCTTCTTTTTTGGACTTGTAAGCTTTGCTTTGGCTAATTTATCGCCTTCCGTTCTGTCTAACATGTTAACTATCACTGGTATGTCTTCCTTTCCTAAGTTGTTTAAATACTCCTCAATGTTGGATGTATTATTTAAAAATTCAAGGAGTGAATCTGAATTGTACTCGGAATCAGGAAGTGGCGTTATAAAGGTTTTAGTTTCTGTGTTTTTTCTCTTGTCGTGTAAAGTGGATTCGAGCCAATCTTGCGAGCAACGCGCATTTAGTTGAAAATTATAAAAATTATTCAGCTGCGATATACAAGATTCACAAATACCTTTCGGAAGATTATCGTTTTGGTTCACAGTCATAGATAAACATGATTTAATATGTAAGTGTATAACAGGATCCTCGTATATTGAAATGTGTTTTGATTCTACATCTAAACAAATTCGACAATAACTTTCAAAGTTATTTTCCATCTTTGGATGGTACTGCCTCCGCAATGCAATATAATTAATTTATTGTTATTACACAGAACTCCTCTAATCCTATTAATTATAAACAACAAACAAATAGGTAAATAAAAAAAAATAAAACAATATTGTAATTTGTAATATACAAATAATATTGGTTATTGACATTAGTAATTTGAATATGATTTGAAGTTTATAAATTTTGAAGTTTCAATTAATTATTGAACGAAACAGCATTAGCATTATAATATTCATTTAAAATTTATCTGCAGTTTTAGTTAAATAAAAAACACAAAAATTGTAAACATCTTTATATATAAATTGTCTCATATACTAATATTCTCTTCCAGAATTTGAAGTGTTCAACTCAAATGATGAGTGATCTCAGCTTAAATTACAATTTTTTAACGAAAAATTGTCAACTGACATTGTCATCCGTCATGTGTCATTTATTCCATTTCTTATTTCCATTTTCAATCATTCGTAGGAGTTGGTGCAGTGTTGTTGGATGTGGGTAGTAAACCATATTTTATTTAAAATACAGATAAATCATATTCTATATTAATAAAAACTCCGTTATCAAGAGCGAGAGTACGGTTTGATATATAAATGTGACAGCATAATTAACATTTGAAATTTAGAAGCAGTTGATACTGCGCCATAATATAAAAATGACCACAACAAATGAGAATACGGGTATGGAGGCTGAAGAATCGCTTTTATATTCAGCACGACACGGTGAGATATCTGTGGTCAAGGCCCTTTTAGAAGCGAAGAAAGAAGGAAAACTAACTTTGAACATTAATTGCAAAGGTACGTGTTTTTTTAACAGAACCAGTTTATTTACATTTAATAGCTTGTTTTATCAATGTAATGATTTGTTTATGCAAGAATTGGAAGTTTGCTTTCAATTATTCAAATTCTAAATAATTTTTTGCAAGTTTATACTTAATTTTTTCTGGTCGCTTTATCATTGAATCTTACTTTTTTTAATTTATGACCTCTATATTGCAAAGAAAATCTTAAAAGAAGTCAGTTAAAATTCCAATAAAGTATGTACTTACATATTTGGTGTTAATCTACAAAGCAATTCATTAAGAAATAACGTAAAGTACAAGAGATTTTATGTGATACCTAGTATTATGAACCAATAAAAAATAAATATACATATTGTATAAAAATGAATCGCCAAATTATTTATTTAAATTATTATATTGTAATTTTCTTCACTAGAAACAGCAAGAACTTGTGAGAAAATAATTTGTAACAGTAAAATATGATTCTTTACCTAAATATGTTTAATCCATTAATTATTACCCAAATTTTAACCCAATTGTTGGGCTCCATTGCTTCTCAACCTGCACCTGGCATATACAAATTGCAAGATAATATTACGGATTATATTTGTTCGACAGTTTGCATTCTCACACTCTGGTTATAGACCAATGGCTTCTACAGCATAATAGCGACTTTAATATAGGACTTATAATATTTTTAAATTAAATTGTTATAAAGGTAAGAGCAAGAGTAATCTAGGATGGACACCTCTCCACTTAGCAACATACTTTGCTCACAAAGAAGTAGCAGAAGCCCTGCTGGAGGCCGGAGCAGATGTGGATGAGGTTAATGAAAATGGTGACACTGCACTGCATAAAGCATCGTTCATTGGAAATGAAGTGAGTTCTGTGCTTCTTATGAAATTGTTGGAACTACTATTTTATGTAAATATATCGAAATTGAGAACTAGCAAAAATTTCATCACATTTTTTTTGTAAATACCATCTGCAATGTTCCATATGAACTATAAGCTAAAGCTTGTATTATATGAACTTTGAGCGAATTTGTATTATTTGAACGTTTCGCCGTCAGCTCTCTTGAACCTTTGTATAAATTTATTTTTCATTTATATGAGGAGGGTGTGATGTAAGCAATGATATCAATAGGAAGAAAATGTGTGATAATATAAAAAAAACTTTGTTTATTGATTAAATTCAAAGTGGCCAATTTTAATCTTCAAACTGCCAGAATACAAACTATGCTCTAGATAAATACTTTGTTCAATACTTGCATGTAAATAGACAAAAAATCGGTCAAGTGCGAGTCGAACGCGCTGCACTAAGGTGTCGGTAAAAATTAAGCTTAAGAGCAAATGTAAAAATAATTAATTTACTCATCAGATTTATGGCCTACTCCAACTGTTGCTTTTGATATTTTATTTTTTGTTATAGAGGCAACAGAAATTCGATCTCTGAAAATTTTAAATGTCCCGCTGTAAGGGTTACAGTTACAGGTTACAAATGGCAAACAGACAGACAGAGAAACAGACAGCGAATTCTTAGTAATATATTTGTTCGTTTCTCCCTTTATGCATACGAAAAATAATACAATGAACAAATATATAAATTGGTTTATTTTTGGTTTGGTTTATTAAGTATGGATATGACTCAGCTTGCAAGTATTCTATAAGAAAAATGTTATTTCATCATACATTTTTATGTTAATTTAGTATAATAGCTAATAATAGCTAATTTATTCAGAATTTATCTCACAGCCTGGTGCTATATAGTATTACATTAAGATAACTTTAAAGAAAACAAGTGGTCATTAGAAAACAAAAATTTGGATTTTATTCCCACACGGTTTCTCGTCTGTAATCATTTAAAGATCAATCAAAAACTCTTTATTGTGCACCTTTACAAGAAAAGTACGAACAGGAAATAAGTAACATCAGCAATATGAGATCCTTTATTATGGTGTCCCTAATATATAAGGAATTCATTTAACGCACGAATCCGCAATTTCCTTTTTTTGTCATAATTTTATATTTAATACTAGCTGTACCCCGTGGTTTCATCTCCGTCGTACGTAGCCTATAACCTTCCTCATTAAATGATTTATTTAATTTAACACTGAAAGATTTTCTTCAAATCCGATTGACGTGATTATTAGTAAAGATTTTACACACGAAATAAATAACTATTCTTGGACAATTAGCTAAAAACTTCTTTACATATTATTGCATCATCTATACTTCTTTACAGATATAAATTCAAAGAGTTTGTTTGTTTGGTTAAACGTGAAAACGTCTAGACAATGTCGCGTGTCAAACACTCATTATTATTATATAATTGAGTATAACTATACTCAATAATAAAATAATGACGTAAACATGCCCGCGACAGCCTCTAAATAGTGCCCCGAACTGCAACAATGTTACGTACTAGTTGTGCCCCGTATTACACACATAGTTGACCTGATGTTATAAAGCTTGAGCCTTCCTCAATAAATGGGCTATCTAAAACTGAAAGAATTTTTAAAAAGGATCCAGTTGTTTCTGAGATTAGCGCGTTCAACCAAACAGACTCTTCCGTTTAGCTCGAGCTCGTTGCGACGCACGATTGCTCTGTCTAAGCATCTCCATTATGGATTACTAGCTGCGCCCCGCGTTTTCATCCGCGTAAGTCCATATCCCGTAGGAATATATATATATATATATATATAGGATATAGGATATAGGATTAGGATATATATATATATATATATATATATATATATATATAGGATAAAAAGTTACCTATATGTTATTCCAGATGTTCAGCTGTCTACGTACCAAATTTCATTGCAATCGGTTTAGTAGTTTTTGCGTGAAAGAGCAACAAACACACACACATTCTTAAAAACTTTCGCATTTATAATATTAGTAGGATAGGATAGTAGGATTAGATTGTAATACAGAGCGGATAGTGTAGAAAGTGTGTTTATTTTAATCAAAATTTCCAGGACCTGGTGATCCTATTGCTCAACCACCAAGCGGACGTGAACATAATGAACGGGGAGGGCAAGACACCAATTGACGTGTGCAAGACGCAAGACGTGCAACGCTTGCTGGAAGCGGCCGACCGCGCGATGCGCTACGAACGAGAGCGGAAACTGCTCACGGCCGCCAAGGAGGGGTGGGTCGATGAGCTGCAGGAGTTGGTGAGTGTGTCCAGTTCGTACATCTGCAAGTGTCAACATTTATATATATTTTATTTATTGCTCTGGATAGAATTTCAAATTGAGAACTGTTTAAATTTACCAGCTTTGCGGTGTTCCCGAACAATTACGACATTGAGGCTTTCAAGAAAAGAGCGTTTATGTCCCTGAAAGGCCGGCAAAGCACTTGTAACACCTCTAGTGTTGCAAGTTGCAGTGTGTTTATGGACGGTGGTGACCACTTAACATCAGGTGGCCTACCTGCTCCTTTGCTTGCTTTGCCATAAAAAAAGAGAATTAAACTAGGTAATATAATCACAAATTACAAACAAGATATGAAAATATGAGCTAAATGGTGTATTGCTTGTCATCCGGATATAGAGAAGGTCTTTGACGAGTTTAATAAATAATTTTCAAATTTTCTAAATATTCCAGAAGATAAGTTGTTTTCGTATATGTTATAGAAAACTAACTCCAGTGAGTCTGATTACGTTATAACATGTATTAAAGTGTCTGAAGTCACATTTCATCTTTACCATCAAGAGTTTCTCTTACATCTTGATCAACTTGATACATTTCAACATAATTTTATTCTAATTATGCAAAAGTTGAATCAGAATTCGATACTGCCCACATCTTCCTACAACAGCGAAGAAACTCTTAAGAATATATCAATAAGATGATCATTACTTCCACACTTAATGACCTTTAAGCGACCACAAAAGTATCTATTTACGCAATAGGAAGTATTAATGACGTTCAGAATTGATAGCGTTCAACTATTCATACAACCCATTAATAACTTGTTTGAGGTTTTAGAAATTAATTCAATTATGCAAATGAAATATTGTACGTGTGTTAGTTTTATTGATTGGAAATGTATAGGATGTAGGTCAGTGTTTCTATATAGTTTATATTATTATTATAGTAGTTTTTAAGTATCGTAATAATCAAATCATGAAGTAAACTCCTCAAGCATGTTGTTATTTTGCGATAATTGATCGCGAATCTGCGATGAAATTTATCGTGCGTGTTGAAAGTCACTCTCAAGTCAATAAGTAAATCATTTAAAAATTGATGCCTCGATAAATCCGTAGGCCCGTATCCTTTTCTTACCCTTCCCTGTCCCATCTTTTATTCCCCTCATCAATCCTGTATTTATCCCATATCTTTTAAAGAGGTCAATCCATTTGCAGATATGCATTTGCCGATAGCCTTATGCAAATAGCCTTGTGCCTCTGCAAATGTTTATAAGCGGTTGTAGCGTTTACATTCAAGAGACCCACCAGCTCCTTTGCCGACATAAAAATATCAGTTAAAATTAAAATGACATGGCATATAATTAGTAATGATAAGATACGTTTCACATCAGCATTTTATTATGAAATTATAGAGAATGTTATCCGAACTTTCTAAATTTTTCTATCTACTAGCAATATAAGTATTTCTTATTAAGTAGGTATGCATCATTATAATGCATATAAAAAATATTCAACATATATATACACTAAATCATTTGCTATGGCAAACATTTAAATTTAAAAATAACGTTGAGACAAAATCTAACGTAATTATATGTAAAGCATCTATCTTAACTTTTAAGTGGACACGCCACTATAATAAAAATACCCGCTTGTGCTTGTATTAGATTTGTTTCTAAATTTCTATATCTAGTTCTCTAGGTTGTTAAAAAGTAATTAGTAGTAATTAGTAGTATTAGTAGTAAGTAAATCACTTACAACTAACATTAATGTTTTTCAAATGAAATATATATCTTCACAACAATTTTTTTTTTTTCAGTTAAGCTGTTCCAACCCCCCCAATATAAACTGCGTGGACGCGCAAGGCAACTCGTGCCTGCACTGCGTCGCGTACCGCGGCCACGCGCGACTTGCTGTGCTGTTGTTGCAAAACGGGATTGACACCACACTGAGGAATAATAGCGGTAAGTCCGAGTTATGGTTAGTCTACACTAATATTATAAAGAGGAAAAATTTTGTTTGTTTGTTTGGTTATAATGAATAGGCTCAAAAACTAGTGGACCGATTTTAAAAATTCTTTCCCCATTCGAAAGCTACATTATCCACGAGTAACATAGACTATATTTTATTTTGAAAAAAAAATAGGGTTCCGTAACATATCTTTATTGAAACATCCAAATCAGTATACCTATAAGGCTGAAGGGTTAGTTAGTTCGTTTGATATTATTTAAACTCAAATATATATCTCTAATCGCAATAATTCAGATGTTCAACTGGACAGCTATATATTATAAAGCTGAAGAGTTTGTTCGTTTGTTTGTTTGAACGTGCTAATCTCAGGAACTACTGGTCCGTTTTGAATTCTTTCAGTTTTAGATGCCCTACAATAAAAGTATTGAGGGAGAATTTAGGCTTTATATGTACCACGGGCGAAGCCGGGGCGGACAGCTAGTCATTTATAAATAGCCATTGTCAGCTACTTAGGGTATTGTTGGCTCAATTGCGTATAATAACATATTTGAGTAATCACCTTCTGTAGTAATGAATTTGTTTTTACTTGGTATTAAATGTAACGCCAATGGCGACAAAGGTGATAAGTAGAAGAAAATAGAATAATACAATTAAACATATAGTGGCTCTGGATTTGGCTATGATATACATCATAGCTTCTTTTTGTCTACATAAATAAAAATTAATCGTCAAATGTGTTGGTAAGAAAAAAACTCGAGAACGTCTTTACCAATTCGACAATTTTTTAACGTTTTCATAAGGCACAAGGAATACATGGCTGAAGCCGGGACGGATCTTATTGTGTATCATGTTTATATAATTATTAATACATGCATGTTGTTATATTCCAGGTCGCTTAGCAATAGATCTGGCGAAAGACAACGAAATGCGCGAAGTGCTGAGCGTGAGGCCGGTGCAGAAGTTGCAGCGAACCGCCGCCCGGTTCGAAGGACCGCTGCTCAAACGGTCCAGGTTTTTGGGCTGGAGACCCGTGTGGGTAAGTTGTTCTGCTGTAAAAAGCCAAGTCTGAATGCTGAGACTATAATCTAGATCTAGGATCTTTTAAGTGTTTATTTTGGTCACATTTATGTTAAAAACATAAATATTTTATTATAGATTGCTGCACTTATCTATCCATATTTTTGCAATTATTATATAGAGGAAGGATCTTATAGTTTGTTATTTATTAAAAAGGTGCCCAATCGATGTTTATATTTATTTTTAATATTAGTTACTAATAGTACATTTGTACTTAACGATATGTTTTGATCCGTGTCAGCTGGAACAAGCGCTAGCTAGCTTCAAACAAGAAAATATTAAGCGCCATGGGATGTCCCACTGATATGATGACTCAAACTTAATACGTCTAGCGCTGTCTACCGCTGCTGTAACGCGTTACATAACGAAGCCTTTGTTTTGTTATCACTTCAAGAATTACTTGCTATTTATCTATATCTAACATAAACAACTGCCACAGAAACGATCAAACCTTGTCTGAACCATTGTAGGAGGTCCGTATGACTGCCTACAGGGGGACGTTTTTTTATGTCACTGTAGATAATGGAGCTGGTGGGTCACCCGATGGTAAGCGCTACCACCGCCCATGAACATTTGGAGAGGCGTAAGGTCGTTTGCATACCTTACGCCTCTACAAATGGATTGTCGACTTCGAATTAGGAAGGGATTAAGCAGGGGTTGACGACAGGAATAAAGGAAAGGACTGGAAAGAGTAAGGAAAAGGATATTAGATGTTGATTATGGAGTGAATGTTATATATTTGTCAGGCTGTGCTGCAACGCGGCGTGCTGCTGTACTACGGCAGCCGGGCGGAGGCGGCGCGCGAGGGCGGGCGCTGGCGCGACCGGAAGTACCTCGACGCGGCCAAGCTGAGCGCGCCGGACGCCGAGCCGGCGCTGCTCGTCGTGGCGTTCAGCGACGGCGAGTCGCATCGCCTGGCGGTGCAGCCGGGCGACAGCGTCTCCGCGTGCAGGCAGGTGCGGTGTGCGCGTACTTGGAACTTATCGGCCTCTTGCGACGATGTTTAAGAAAAACTGGACTGCTTTAAAATTATCACTACTAACATATTTAAATGGGACCACACGGGAGGCACAAGCTTTGAAATTAAAAAAAGAGTCAACAAAATTGTTTCATCCAGTCGAGAGTTCTGAGGTGACGAATTTATAAGTACACCATTCGACCGTTTCCTTTTTTGTAGTTGGTTAAAATGAAGAAGAATCGAGAACCTTCTCATTTTTTGATTTGGGTTAAAGAGTAGAACAAAACAAAGCATATATTAAAAAGAATAACAATTTTGTACTGTACTGTATATTTAAATGAAAATGTAAAGTACATTTTCATTTAAATATACAGTACAGTATATTAGTAGTACAGTATATTTTTAGTTTTAAACCAAAAAACTGGTGAAGTAAAGAATTTAAATAAATAATAACTGGAATGGGTTGAAGAACTATTATACCAAAGTGCAACTCTGTATTCACTTTTCAGTCGTGGATAACTGCTTTTAAAGAGCACATAGCGTATTCCGGTCACTACTTGTGGGCGGGAGTCACACCGGATTCGGCCAAGGAAGCCACAGAGGATCTAGAGGACGAATGCAAACCTCTTGGTGAGTTGTTCTTCAATTTAACAACTAATGGTTATTACAGCCACATTTTTTTCAATTCTGTTTTTGTTATTCAATGTAAATTTAAAAAAAGAAATAATTTTCCATGAAAACATAAAGAAAAAAAGAATGTCTAATTTCGTTTTGAAATTTTTAATATAATATTTCAAATTGAACATTTCTTTTTCTAGTTTTACAAATAACCAATAAATATAATACATACAATAAATCCCGTAAATTTTCCGTATCATCCAAAAGCACGAATTTAAGAAAGGAATCACTTTGCAGGCTCCATGCAGGACGCATTAACAACAGCCACAAACAACTTGGCTCTATTGGACACTCAGCTTCGCGAATGTTCCGCGATACTGGCAGCCCTGGACAAAACCCCGCAAGGGCATTCCCTACTCCACTCGGCGTATATGGTGAGGAAACAGTCACCGATTTATTATTGTCATACCAAGTATCAAGTGACTACACAGTAATAAGGAATTTTATCTTATCGCTATTCCTTATGGGAAACACTTTAATCGGAGATGTGTCAGTGGTCTGTAATGTATCAGTAAGTTAATGTACTTTTTTGAGGAAGAAAACTACAAAAAAGTGTTAATTAACACTGACGAATCTTTTTTTATCTTGAAATAATTAACCGTCTTCAACCCCTAAATCAAATCTTTACAGATTTTTTAGATAACAAGAGAAGGGGGGGGGGGGATCCTTCGAGCCAGATTTTTTCCTAATCTCTAATTTGATTAGTTATTTATAATCTGTCTGGCAGCGTTTCCAGCACGCGTGCGGTACGGGGCAGACGGCGCTGGGCGCGCTGCGGCACTGCGCCGCGCTCGTGGCGCAGGCGCGCGATAGAGACGCCGCCGCGCTCGCTAGAGAGGTACGCAGTCTCTACCTCACTCTACCTCTGTCTCTCACACTATATCTACTCGCTATACAAATCTGTCTCACTCTACCACTACCTCTCTCACTATATCTACTCGCTCTACAAATCTATCTCACTCTACCACTACCTCTCACTATATCTAATAATAATAATAATAAGCCCGCAGGGCACCTTGTGGCGAGGTGACGGGGAGTAGCGCCCCCGCGGTCCTTAGTTCTCCCGGGGGAGGTCCCTGTCCTCACCTCCGGACTGTCTCGGTGGCAGTTCGGAGTGAACAATGACGAGGTTCAGGATCCCCCACGTCTGGCTTGCCTTAATTGGCCGTCCAGAGTGGAGATGCAAGAGCTATATGCTCGGGGGTGGAAGTGTCTAATGGCGTAATAGCGGGGAAACCCAATCCGGGCCTGCGGGCCCGCGATGGTGAAACCGGTGCCGCACCTCTCTACACCCCTAGCCAGTCAGCTGGTGTTGCCCCCTTGTTGCCATTTTAGGTAACTTTTTCGGGAGCCCATCTACCGAACTGGCAAGTCACCGTCTGCCACTATTTTTCAATTTTTCGAAGTTGAAAAGGCAGATGCCCATAGTTTCCCATAGACCCAACCTACCAATCCATCGAACACCCCCTTTCCATAGCCCAGTTTTTTCCATACCATTTTTTTCGCAATAGTCCTACATCGGCCGCGGATTGCCCAGGGCTGTATCTCTATAGTGCAGTCATGGGCAGGCTGCGGCTGGTGTCCCATAACACTTTAAATTCTCTAAAGGGCCTCTGCGTGTTGGATCTGTGTCCCCACGTAAGCCTTCGAAAAGACCGGGTGCTTTCCTTCTGGAGGTACCCGAGTATTATGGAGAGATACACATAATAATAATAAATAATAATAAACACATTTATTGTCAACATCACATAAGGAAATTTAGACATATGAACACAACTAGATAACATAACATAGACATGGACAACATAAACAGAAATAGAAAAAAAAAGAAAACAAAAAGAAAAATAAAATTAAAAATATATAAAAGAATCATCTAGTGTTTGCTCACTAAGTGGTATGTGGCAATGAATGTTGACAAAAGGAGCCAGCTCAGTATAAGATGGTATGGTAAAATTACCTTACCATCACTGATTTTCAGCGGCCCCGGGTGACTTTTGGAGTTTCAGTCTAGAATGGCAGTTTTGGTGTAATAAAGTATGAGTACAATAATATTAATTATGATTATGAATATGGATATATAAATATTATTTGTTGAATTATATATATTAATAAATAATTAATCAATACATGTTATATGGGTATAAAATTATATATATATAAATTACAAACTATATCTACTCGCCATACAGATCTACTGTCTCTACCTCACTCTAACCCTGTCCTCTTTCACTCTATTCACTCGCCGTACAAGACTAACGTCTCGTTCTATTTCACTTTATTTACCTGCCATGTATGCCGTCTCTATCTCAATAATATGTGTATCCGACAGATCGATATTCCCTTACATATTTTTTCTTTACATATTTTTGTATTTGGTCACCCTCGCGGCATGCTACCTCTTACTCTATCTACTTGCCAGTCAGGAAAGTTCTCTTTCTTACTCATTCTGTTTGCCATGGAGACGCTCCCTAACTCGTAAATCCCCTCACAAGTTACTTTTGTTAGTTCCATCGTGTTTCATATCCTGAGAACTACTTAACCTAAGAACAAATTGACCTTTGAAAATCTTCAAACATTTATATAATACCTCCCTCACTAAGTAACACTTGATCTGTAACATTTTTTTGAAGAACTAATATGTATTTAACCAATATATATATAAAAAAAAACAGAATAAGAGAGTTTATATAAACACAGGTGGAACGTAACAGAGTGTTGGAGGAAGCCTTAGCCGCGCTGGCTAGAACACACCACGCTTTAGAAATGTCGGTAGCGGAAGAATTGACCAAAGTAAGTGTCCCTTTAATAATTAGGTGATCGCTCTTTGATATATTGTGTATGCTCTTATGTTTCTTGCGATGTGCTTATAAACAGGTTAATCTGTTTAATTAATTTATTGTCATTATGAATAAGTCATTAATAATAATAATTTTTATCTTATTTCAGTTTTTTTTTTATTTGCTAATCTAAATGATTAAGTATTTGTTATCTATACTAATATTATAAAGCTGAAGAGTTTGTTTGTTTGTACGCACTAATCTCAGGAACTACTGGTCCGATTTGAAGAATTTTTTTCAGTTTTAATGGGCTACATTTATTGAGGAAGGCTATATACATATATACCACGGGAGCAGACTTCCTGTTATTGATATATTTTATAGCAATTTGGTTGCAATGTAAGTAGGCGCTACTTGTTTCAGAGCAAACGAAAGAAAAAGACGCCTCGTTCGCACAACGAGTCGAAGGAGAACTTCTTCGATGTGTATGACGGTAGGTTTATTTCTTAATGAATAAATAAATAAATCATAAACATTATATTATTTATTTTCTTTGGCCATGAGATCGAAGCCAGCTAGCAACAGCTAGGGCCAAATAATATAAGCGTATATGGTAATTGATCACTTAAATTTTTAGTTTTTTAGCATTGAATTGCTTTATAAATAAGAATTTTCTAAGATAGAAAGGAAAAAAGATATTTCAATGCAAGAAAACTAAAAAAAGTCATTTAACACGTTATTTTGTAACTGATAAATCATTATAGTGATATTATTGTTTCTTTGACCACGACAGCTGAGACCCACAAACTGACGGAGAAAATAATAAAAACGTGTATGGTCATTGATCACTTTTGAAGACTCCTTATCCGTTTGCTTCAACAATCTTTTTATTCT
Organism: Zerene cesonia; assembly: GCF_012273895.1. Classification (NCBI taxonomy): domain Eukaryota; kingdom Metazoa; phylum Arthropoda; class Insecta; order Lepidoptera; family Pieridae; genus Zerene; species Zerene cesonia. The sequence goes on along the minus strand of NW_024045135.1, from coordinate 502,951 downwards.
TCTTAGAGTCTTCAGATGAAGACGACACATTGGTGACGGCTGGTCTCTCGAGTCCACTGGGCGCGCTCAGTCCATGGGGCAGCAGTCCAGATCTCACGCGACGGACGCCCATCGGCAGTGACAATGGTGAGGACGGACAGACAGACAGACATACAGATAGACGGAAAGTATTATGTATACTTATTAAAGTGTAAAATTAACATAGTTGTAAAAGAGCAATGGCAGAGTTTCTTGCCGGCTCTTCTCTGTAGAAAGTGCTTTTCGAACCGGCGGTAAATGTGAAAACTGTGTTATGACGATTCAAAAGTTCTTATAATTGAATAAATAGATGTTTGAATTTGATTTCATACTCACACTAGACGTTCGTCCTGACTCCGCCCGGAAATCCAAATTCCTGTTTTATGACAAGGGAGCATTTGATCAGGATAAAAAGTATCCTATTAACCAAGTCAGTTCATACTCTGTCTGTGGGTGATAGGATACGTTTATCCCATATTTCATCAAAAACCGTTCAGTAGCTTCAGCGCGATTGACGGACAAATTTCCAAACAAATTTTCACATCTATACTAATATTATAAAGTTTGATGAGTTTGTTTGTTTGAACGCACAAATCTCAGGAACTACGGGTCCGATTTGAAAAATTAATTCAGTGTTAGATGGCCCATTTATTGAGGAAGGCTATATATGTGCCACGGGCGAAGCCGGGGCGGACCGCTAGTTTATACTAGTTGAAGTGTGAATGGTGTATCCCATCTAGGCGACATAACACCAACGAACGAGCCCGCGGACGCGTCGGGGCGGGCGTCCGGCTCGCCGCAGTCGCTGTGCAGCGCGGCCAGTGCGGCCAGTGCGGCCAGCTCGCGCGGCACGCTGGTGTCGCAGGGCGGACACGTGTACCGGAACGCGAGGTCGCACAGGAAAAACACGGCGCCCAGGTTTGTATTGCGACTGCGTGGGAGACTCTGTCTGACCAGTTGGAGGGAAATGGTCCGGGAACATTTTGGGTACATATGGTTATACAAGATTGTTTTATAACGTGTCTCCGTCACCCAGCAAGGTGGCCCTTGAGGTAGTGTGATGTCGCAGGGCGAGCACGTGGCAGGAACGTGAGGTCGCATAGGCGGAACGCTGCACCGAGGTTTGTATGACGCGGGAGGTAGTGTTATAAAATAAATGGGCCGTGGACATTTTGGGAAGACATGGCCTAATAAGCTTATCAACGTAAAAGAAATACTTTTCCAGTGCAAGTTCATGGTCATTTTAGGAATATATGCTCCCATAGATATATTTTTTTTAATAACGTATCACCATCAGTTCTACAATGTCTATAGGCGCAGTGATATCGCAGCGAGATACGAACACTGCTCTCCGAGGTTGGTATTGATATAAACAAAATTAGGATTAGAATGGAAAATGTTATTGCCTTTAAAGCCTAAAAGAAATTAAAGAAACATTTATTCGTTTAAATGAATAGTTTCTGGAATATAGGTTGAGTAGGTACAGCTGAAAACTGCCATCGGTCTCCAAGGTTTACTTGCTTAGCTTTTAGGTATGATTAAATTGGCCAATCTCTTTAGATGTATCCAATACCATTGATGAAAGCTCTGCTTGTTTCTAAGGGAGAAGTTTTAATTAACCCGGGAAAAATAAAAGTGTGGTGTTTTACTCTCCTTAGCGTAAGAATTATACAATGCTTTTAGTCCAGGCACATATGATAACATTGCGTTTATATTATCCTGCCTAGTGAATTAAATGCTGGCAAATTCTTCACATTATATGACTGCTATTAGAATTCAAAAAAGGGAGGGAGGTACTCAAAATTTTAAGATGAGACTAAATGGCAAACATGTCTTATTTAACACATCGAGAATTACGGCAATCGATTGTAATTCCATGGACATATTGTGTTACAAAACCAAAAAAAATAATGCAGTCGTGTTGACAACCTACCTTCCTTTTACCTTTTTTTGGGTACGTGGGTAAAAATTAGAGGCTTATTTTAAGAATGTAAAGGGTCATCGCTATAAATACTTGTATGTTAGCGACCGATGAAATTAAATATTATTAATAAGTATTTAATTCAATATGTGGGTATTTTAATGGTTTAACATCCGGATTATAAATGTATGTATAATGATCAAGATTTTTTGTACATTTTCTAGTTACCATGTAAAAATGTTTATATTTAAGTGAAATGATTTTATTTGATTTTTGTTTTTTCATTAAAAACTGTTTAATTCATCCTTCATTCATATATCAATTTATTTTTTATTTTCTTTTGTTCCAGTTCGAAATGGTCGCTTTAATTTTACATTTTCAAGCACAAATGATAATTGAACGCATTTGACAAGCATTTTGCGCAGTTTTTGAATTTTTATTATTATTCCTTCATAGTGTTTGCATACAGTCGAATTGATTATAAAAGTCATCATCTTTTGATTTATATTATAATATTTATTGATTTTTTTCATTCGAATGTTTTGTATGCATTATTGTTGTATCTATTTCCATTAGTTTAGTGTTATTACGATGTTATGTTGGTGTTTGCATACACTCACACATAAACACTATAAACTATACAGAATTATGGTTTGACCAATAAAAGTTAAGTAGAATGACGAGCAAAATAATTGTGATTCGTAGTGTATATGTGTGAATAATTCATTTACTAAACTAAAACTGGGATGGTTATATCTGTCAAAAATGATTGTATTTATGGTTTATTCGTTTTTTTTTTTTATTTGGTATTTATTTGTTTACTACTTTATTGCAATCGGTACTTATGATATTGTAAAAATCGAAAAACATATCTGTGATAATTATTATGTTTTGTTGCATTTAGTTGTATTTGTTGCTTTATTTGAAAAATTGTTGCCATATACGGTGCTTCGGTTTAATTAGTTTTAGCGCACATTCTGTAATATGGGATCTGAATAATAAGATTATGTGGTATTTTTATGTTATGATTATCATTCCAAATTCATTCAATTGTTAACTCTAACAAGCCAACATAGTGAAAATCTTCAATTCATTGTTTATTTATTTTACGCCATTTTTGCAGTTGTGTTTCAATTTAAATGTAACTGACAAAATTAATTGAACGAAAAATTTGAATTGTTGGAGATTTTTTTCGTTCGTTGATTTGATTTGATTTTCTTTTCTGTTGCAGCTCAAAATGGTCGTGCAAATTTTTTCTAAATTTCAAACGACTTTCGGCATTTTTTTGGAACTTGACAAGCTATTTGCGCAAATTTTGGAATAATTTGTTGCTTATTTAGTGGTCCAATTGGCAAGAACTCAACTCTGTTCTCTATATACTATACACAATTAAGAATAGACTAAAATTTTACCATAACAAGTAATTAGACGCATTATAAAAATTGTATTATAAAAATTATCAAAAAAGTAATTAATTACATTCTTATTTTTCTATCGATTCTATAAATCGTTTAATATATTTCTTAGTGGTTACCTTTTTATTTATTCATTAATATTTTTTTAATTCTGTCAATTGTCAAAGTGACATCTCCCACGTATGGTCTATGACGTTGTAATATATTTATTGTTTTAAGATGCTAGAATATAAACATAATATCTATAAAATTGTGCCATAAATGTGAAAATAATTCAAATCGAATATCAGTACATATAAAACAATACGATGTATTACATCATCCTTTTCTAAAGTATTTATGTAAATGTCCTGACTGCCATTAGCGCGCTATCTCTCTCGCACATTGACAATTTGTCGAATGCGTATTCACTCGCACATGTGACGTAAGTTTAACCTGCATATATTATAGTCGATGATGATTTTTTATGTCGTGTGCCTTAAAAACTTGTACGTAGCATGGGTAGAAAGAGTTTACTTATTGAATAGCAAAATTAATAAAAATGTGCCTATATTTGTCAATGAGAATTTAATTTACCTATGAGATTTGTGGATTTGGAAAATGGATATATCAATTGTATATATAATTGACAAGATATATTTTTTTTAATATCTTTGAAAACCTTTTAGATACTTTCTTGTTTTTCATGTTTCTTTAACTATATATTCGATATTTTGTCAAACCGCTTATGTTATTCTTCATTACTTCCCGTGTGCATTTTTATGAGACCTTATTAAAGTATAACGTATTTTAAAAAAATGCAAAAGGTGATTTTCATAAAATTATACACGGATAGTTTTTGAGTTAGGCTTGACTCCATATTTAATTATATTTATGACTGACTATATTCATTGTTTGAGCATGGACATTAATATTGTCATAGATTTAAAGAAATGACTGAGCTATCATACATGTGTCGTTATAGCAAGAAAGAGATGCAACGATGTTTTTATATACAGAATTAAAAGAGATAGATAGTCGTTTCACAGTCGCTTTGGATAAGAACTCAGTAAATTTTTAAGTCTGGTTGTTCCAGATACGATTAAGAGATTTTAATAGAAAAAATTTGATCATGAGGCGGGATTCGAACCCGCGTCATTTTGCCTAACCGTGGCAACGCTTAGCCTCTCGGCCACCCACGGTCCCGCCTCAGCAATCGAATTTCCTCTACTCTTTTTCTGTAGAAATCATGAATAGATCAGCATTAAGATCTTCTGCATATAGTATCAATATTAATACGGTGTAAGTGTTGTCTATATATCGATAAACATTCAAAGAGAAGATAATCGGTAAGGGTACATCACTAATGTAGAAAAATCCCAAAAACTTATTGAAGTTTCGTTTAAAGATTCGGATACAACTGACGGGATACGGGATGGAAATATCGATATGTTCGCAACATTATTAATCCGTATTATGTTTTATATTGAGGATAATCCATTTATGAAGTACGGAAAATGTGTGAAAGATCTTATTGCATTGCGTTGACCCCTAGTTTCCATGTTTTGACGATCTGTTTCATTTTTTGTGTATGGCTTCCGAGTACTTAAAAGAATATTTAAGAACTACGCAATTTTACATATCGTTGTCCCTTTCTGTCTCGCAGATTTATTGTATAGAGCAAGAAGAACAGCGAATAAACTTGCACTCTTTCGGCATCGCTTTTTAAGAAGGAGAAAAATATATCTTTCTCATTTTGGCAGAGATAGATTCAGGATGATAGAAAGGGACAAAGCTATGAAAGAAGAATTCGATATGGTCACATAGTTTGTTTTTCTGGCATTGGAACTATCCTTACATGAAACTGCAATTGATGCTTCTCTTCTATTATGTTTGAAAATATCCAAGTGTTTACATAACAGCTGTATCCGTCTTTTCTATTACAATTTTTTACTGCATTATTTTTCTATATAATTTCTGTAAAAGCACAAAATAAAGTTAATTTGCTTTGCAAAATTTGTATAAATGGCCTTTTGAGATTCTTTGATATTTCCAAACTTATATATATGTAAATGTGATGATTGTAAAACGATGTGATATTATTATAGTATTTTTATGACCAATTATTTTGTTAAGTTATATTTTGACAATTTTTTTTTTGTATTAAATGTATTTGATTTAATTTTTTTTTCTCAATTCATTTTTAATTTCTGCTTATTGTTGTATTGTTACCTCATTACAAAACGGGTTAAGAAACAAGAGAGATATAAAGCGATCGGCCTGACCTTCACGACCCCAGACAATATTAGCCGGTATAAACACCTTTTTGCCGAAATCAATACTTCTATAACGATATCCAAAGCAATATAGGTTTACCTACGGAGTTTCGCGTGACAAATATATTCAATGGATAGAACGCGCTATATTCATAACATTCCCAAAGAGCTTTTATTTGCGTAATCGTGTGGGATAAATAGGGAAAACGAGGTAGTGGAATAGTTAAGTAACCCTTATATGAATCATTCAGCTAATGTATAGGAAATAGAGGAGTGTATTCGATGTGCGATCTAACATCGGCCCACGTTGGGCGCCATTAAGCTGTGGGTGGCGTGGGGCGCTCTCGATTCTCAGTGAAATAGCCAGTTGCGCCGCAGCGCTCGGCCAGTGCACACGTGCGTGTTGTTACATTTTGAACTGTCATATATTTTTCGTGAGTTACTGTAAATGTTATATAATTAGGTCGCTTTACAATTGTAATTCATATATTATTGAGTGGTGATTTGATGTCGCTGTAAACAGGTATTGATCAGATCAAGTTCGAGGTTAAGGACGGTAGCCGGTAAATTAGGACGTTAACGGATGAAGCGTTATTTAATAACTCAGTGAACAGCGACTATCCGATTTATACATTTCATTTGATTTAATCACGTCCACCGGATTTATCAATAGACCGTCTTCATAATTTATTTTTAATGAAAAACGTATATGTCCTACTTAATTCTCAGGTTATGAAGGTACAATAATCACCTAAATATAGACTATACTCATAAATAAGAGGGTTCTTTTAGCTTAAACGTAATGTAATGTTTCGAAATTTCTTCCATAAATGAAGGTAGATAACAAAAACTCACACTAAACAAATATATGTAATAGAAAAATATCTGCAACATTCTCTTTGAACACAAAATTCGTGAGACATATCGGGGTCACCTAAAATGCCACCATCCCCGCATTCTTAAACTTGGCTCATTTTTCACAGACGTGACTAAGGGTGCTTGCTATATATATTACTTACGCGTTACTGTTTCCCTTATAATATATAACAGAGGTAATATTTAAGAGTAGGTTGCAACGAAATTCCTTATAAATATAAACTTACATTGGAGTAAATTATGAATTCCCTAAAATACCTTTGAAAGGCACTTTGAATGACATATAAAATGCCTTTTAATATATGTCTGTTCTGTTATATCGTCAAAATATGCTTACTGCAGTATAGAATAAAATGGAAGAATCTACACAAGGTCCTTGTAGGTTAAAAGGTAAGCTTGGCAGTATTCCAGCCAATGACTCATATTTTGTTTTTCACGGGGGAGGAAATGCGCTAGCGGTTCTTGGTGCAATCCTTTAAAGCTGACCTTATTTACCCACTACCAACAGAAGTTACATATACTGGAATTCGTGGGTTTTACATCGAATGACGTAGCATTTTCAATTTATGGAAGTTTAATGAATACTTCAATTTGTTACCAAGCCTTAAAAAATGCACCCTTGCTTTGCTGACGAATTGTTTGAATGGAGATCACGAGATAGAATCGACATTAACACTACAACAAGAATAGAATTCAATGCTATACTGGATTTACAAAAACCTGAGACCCCACCAAAAACCTCATCATGTAGGTACGTTATCGAAAAGTATCTGCGTGAAAATTTATGAGAAATTTGGAATTTTGGAAGAATCCAGCTTATACCTATCTCACAATAACAATACAATCAACAAGTTATAACAAGACACGAATACAGTATACTTTACGTGTAACGTCGTTGTGATCAAATTATGGTAGTATAATTTATACCTGCCTGTCTTTGTATTCTTAATTAATGAAATGACATTCTAAATACGAGATTATTAAATGTAAATCATTTAGTTCACTTAGCTTTTATTCACTTTTTGACCTGACTATGATATTCCGAAATCGGATGTATTTTTTGTAATGAAAGTGGAGTGGAGTATTTTTTACAGCTAAAACTCAAATAATAGTATTTCTTTACAGGGATAGCTTTAAATGTTATTCCAACTCAAACTTAAAACTATGTTAATATTAATATAAACTTTTGCAAGTATATAATTTCAAATTACAACTCGTAAAGTAGGTACTCGTAGATATTTACCAATTGAGAATTATAATTTGAAACTGCCACCATTCATGTCGCTTCTACCGGGAAGATTTGGCTGAAATGTGAAAAAACGTATACACAATATTCTAATCTTGCTGAATGCAAAATATGCTCTTAATTTGGTCGTTGCTTTTAATTAAAACAACATGAATACATTTTCCAGCTGTTTTAAGTATTTCTCGTCCATAAAATTGGATCCCATTCCCTCTTACCCTCTCAAAACAAAAAGTATCATCTCTCTCGTCTATATTGTGAAACAACTTGATTTTTCTTTTCACAACCTTATAAATAGGTCAAGACGCAGAAGAAATCTTAATCCCTTAAGAGACGTGCGCCCACGTTATTTCTTCGTTAATTTCTTTAGGATTAGATTATCTCGAGCTACCAATCTTTTAATGACTTTCAAATTATTTTCAAGTACCTACCTATCCCAGTGATAATTGAAAATTCGTCTGAATTTAATCGGCTGGATCTTCTTCACTTGGATTTAATTATCTTGTCTTTGCTACACTTGAAGGTCTGTTTCGGAAATAATTCAGAATACATTTAATAAATTCGTTACATACAGCCTAAGAGTAGGTAACAACGCAAGGATAAAAAGTTACACTTTGTTCCGAAAAATATACCCATATGCACGAAGAATTTATCGCATTTTCCCTTGAATGCTTTTAACTCTGAAGGATCCTACCCTAAACGCCTCTTTCAGATGAAATACTCTTATATATCAGGTAGTTATATAGTGTATACCCACCCTAACCAGGGCCGTACCCTTGTGCCCCTGACCTACTTTCAGTAATGTCAAACACATTTATCACTAAATTGTTCCTTTGCTTTTATCTGCAGATTTTTTTGCAGAGCCTTCTAGTGGTGAGTTACATATGGAGTCCATCTCAAAAGCTTTTCCACCAAAACATTCCATAATAATTCGAACATTAAAATTTTACATTAATAACAAATAAAATTAACAGACTATTTCTTTATGACAATATCAACTATATTAACTCGTTTGTTCTTGTGACTTTTCTCTAAAAAGCATATTATGAAAGACCGAACAAAAGTTCTGTAAATGTTCTTGAACTCAAAATTTTATTTCTGGAAATTTTATTATCTAACAAATGATACATTGTGATGAGCGCTACCAGTGAAAACTTTAAGTTCTTAGGGTTAGATATTTAATTAAATCAAAGACGAACAACGCAACAAATCACCACTCATTTGTTATTTACACAATAGATCGCGTTTTAGAATGGATATAAAATAAAACGAAAGCAAAGGCACAGATTAAAAAACTTGAGTGAAGTGTTTGTGTGGACTGAATACTGTTGCTGGTGTCGGTGGTTGTAAGATGGAAGATAATGCTCACAGGCAGTACAATTATAGGTAAGTGATTAAATAAGTGGTTTAGTTAGATATTTTACTGTGTGTGAAAAGGTAAGGTCTAAGGCAAAAGCAGCATTACGGAAATTTGAGGTGATATTTCAGCTACACGGGCAAAGTCGGAAAGCGAGTAATGTATTACCTCTTGATGAAACTGCATTTTAGAGGTTTTTTACACCATCAATTAAAATTGAGCATCTAAAATCCTACTAATATTATAATAATTAGTTTGCATACTTACCAGTTTGAATCCCTTTGGTAAATATTGATAGAAAAAGTTAAAGATTACAAAATAAACAAAAAAAAAGGTGTGTGTGCGATTCACACACGATAGAAGTGAAACTTCAATCGGCAAAAGAATGAGATGAATATATATAAAATAGTATGTATATTTCTGTCTCATTCTTTGCCAGCTTCATTCTACACATTTTTGTATTTGTGTCTCTTACCTGTCGTTTTTCCGTTGCATCAGGTTTGAAATCACAACGATTCTAAAGAAGTTTCACTTCAATAACCGTCATGAATGTAAACATAAAAAAAAAATCGTGTATCCCTGTCTGTGTCCATTCGCTGTCAGTTCCAACGCATTTAATTTCATTCATTCATCGATGAGAATGAATGTGCAAAAAGTTTAGATCTCTTTGAATTGTGGTATAGATTAACTACTTCCAAGTAGATTGTATTTCTTAAAGTTTATCAATATTTCTACTCAATTATGATCATTTAAAAAATTTACACACAGATGAACATAGAACATTTGGAAATTCAAACATTATAATCCTTGTTATTTAATTCATCTTACATTTAAAAACTCATAATTGCCGAGGTTGTATTAAACCTCACCATAAACTACACGAAACAATAATTAATACTAATTCAGTAGCCCTAATATAAACAACATTCAAGGCTCAAATATCCCAATAAGGTAATGTCAGGGGTATGCTACGATATTTTAATTATCCATGTTCATCCCCTCAGCAGTTAATCAAATTGATTCCTCCCCTGCAAGAGACATAACAAGCTTAAAGTACGCAATTTGCTCGCAAGATTGTTGACATCCAAATAGTTAAGTGTGTGAGCCCGTTTAACAATATTGCTTTAAGAAAATTCTTATTTCGCTGTTGAGGGAGACAATTTGCTTTGAGAATGTTTTTAGATGAGATTATTTGTGTTGTTTATGAATTCTCTTTTTATCGCAATAATTTATTACAAGGTGGAAAATAACTTAAATTACAATAGGAATATATATAACTAGCTGCGCCCCGCGGTTTCACCCGCGCAAGACGGTATCCCGTAGGAATATCGGGATAAATTGCCAATATGTTATTCCAGTTGTCCAGCTGTCTACGTACCAAATATCATTGCAATCGGTTCTGCGTGAAAGAACAACAAACACACACACACATCCTTACAAACTTTCGCATTTATAATAGGCGGATATTTTGTTTCTCATAAATTATTATTAATAAGTCTTTATCAATAATTAATTAAGACTATCGAATTTTACTTACGTTATTCGTATTAGAACTAAAGCGTTGACATTTCACGCAATAGCAACTCCTATTCCTGTGCTATAAATCATTTATAAATCGATACGCCTCGCTTTGATTTGTATCGCTGATACAGTATGCCACATCGTCGAAATTATTCATGTGCAATATGCGACCATACGTAAATTGTTTTCGGAAGCAATTGAATTTGTAATTTTATAAAGCAATGTTTTATTTTAAACTAAGTAGAATACTTGTTTCGTTCAATTCTGGGAACGTGAAGTAAAGAGCCTTTCTGAATTTCTGTCTGCGACTTCGCCCGCGTAGTCATTTATAGTCAGATATGACATTTTTGAATATAGTTATTTCTATCTGAATCTGTACATTGTGGAGAGATTGAAATGCGCTTCATAAAGATCCATTATCCATGGGAATGTGATGATTTACTACGGCATCTAGTCTAGTCACTCTCTAACCTAATTATCCAAGTATAAAAACCGTACCAAAATCGCTCCGTCGCGACTTGAAACAAGGATAAACTGACTGAGTTCTTAACCATGATTTGTAATTAAAAGTAAATATTTTACTAAAATATCATGACTATCTAGTGTTTATAACTGCTTTATAAATTAAGTACCAAAAGAGATATGATTCTCAAATTGTAATAGAGTGGTAAAATAATTTAACTTAGAGTTCATCTGAGGTTGTAACTATGCCGGGTAATATTTTAATTGTTAGATGGTTTCTATTATTTTATGTTACTCTTATGTCTGTATTCAACCAGGGAACACAGTAAGTTCTTTTTAATATGGCTTTTGAGACACAGTGTTTAACTAGCTCAGAAGCTCATGACATAATTATGTCAATAAACATTTTTATTTAATATTTCTTTTATTTTAGCATATATGCCAGGGTGGCAATCACTCATAGACTAAAGGAATTATAGGAAATAATTTCTGATGTTAAACCAAATGCAAACATTAAAAAACAAAAGAAAATGAACAGCTCAATCAACGTGAAATTGAGGTTCTTATACTAAGTATACAGCCGAACAAAAGGCATAAAATGCTTAATACCGCAACGAATCCAATAACAATTCCGAGGCTTTGAATTGAAAAGAAATAATTTGTAATGCCAACTCTTGTATTTAGACTTTTCAGAGCAATCTGTACTGGTTTCACTCGTGTGCATGTTAAATTAATATGAACCTTCCTCGTGAATCAATCTATGCATAAAAACCTCGCAATTTAAATTCGTTGCGTAGAGTGAAATATGTAAGCATACATTAGCTCAGACATTGGGAAGAGACCTTATTTTATACAATACTAGTTTTTGCCCGCGGCTTCGCACACGTTAAATTCGGAGTTGTTTAATAGATGTTATTATACATATAAACCTTCCTCTTGTCAATAATCAATCTATCTTATAAATAAAAACCCATCAAAATCCGTTGTGTAGCTTTAAGATTTAAGCATACATAGGGACAGAGGGACAGAGAAAGTGTCTTTGTTTGTTTTATGTAGTAAAATATCATTTCAACTTCCATATTGATTTCTGAAAAGCTTTAAGGTTTAACTACAGGTACCTGAAGTGGTAGTTTCTTACAGTAATGATTATTTTTAATTTTTAGTTTAATAAATTTGACTTAAACAGAGTGTAGGTACCTAATAACGTATTGACGAGTACTTACCCTTGTAAGTGCTAAAATGTAGGTTTCATTACAAAATGTTTGATCTTCAAAGATTAACACATCCTACAAGATGTAATAAAATTAGTAAGTGGTCGTGTTTTGCGCACTATTTAGATCAGATTAATAATTTTTCTATATTCTGTTGTTGCAAAGTTTCACTTAACAAATCACAGATATACCTAAACTTCAGAAGATATGATGCTTATACCGCAACGGCGGCAAATGAAAAGCGGCAGGGACAGCTGTTCGACTTCTAGAATTTTCTCGAAAATAAACTTCGAAAGCAGTTTGAAATAACAGCGGTTAGGAACCTATTGTAACACTTTTAAAAGCCAATAAAGAGTATAATTTGATAACTAATATATTAATAATAAAGAAAATAACTGATACCCAGAAGTAATTCAATTCCAAGACATTAAACGTCTATCTCCATTTGCTAAACAATTTATTATTCTCTTTCTCAAAACCGTGCCTCAAGAGTCGAGTCACAAGTGTTCACGTGGGTGGAACGAAGCAGATATTACTCTTCCCGTCACAAAAAAGAGTCAATTACATTGCGGTTTGTGGTAAAGCTCTGTATTGCATCAATTTTAAAATCCTTTATCTGCCTGCTAGTATACAGTATTTTTTTTTTTTTTTTGATGCCATTTATCGTTATAGCATAAGCCTTTCGTACATCATCTAATATAGGTACGTACGTTTAATTTTACTTTTATTTGCAAATAGTGTAAAACATGGAATTTTATGAATATGTATTTAGCAGACTGCGGTTATTCCTATATTCCCATAAATTTAAAACTTTTAACTTTAAGAACCTTGGACACCTGCGTATTACTTGTGATTTTTATGACTATCTTAAAGTAAAAAAGATTTTTAATTTTTTTATTACCTACATACGCTAAATTATTAATATAACCCTATCAATTCATATCAAGTAGAATTAACAGGTTATTGTAGGTATTTACATCTGTTATTACGTAAATTATACAATTGTTCTCCGATTTGTTATGATGAAAGCCCTAAGCGGGAATGCCGGGTGGCAGTATTGATCGCCGGGAGTGACCTTGAACGACTCGCCCGGCTCCACGCCGTACTTTAACGCATCTCAGGTAGGGCTGTCACTTGCTAGTACTACATAATAAAATAAAATAACGATGGCTCTTAATACATAGTAATGTAAGGCAAAATGTTTTGGTAAATAAACACTTCATCATATTTTATATTATTACATTCATTGATAATTTATTGCAAAAACGAATTAAAAATTCAAGTAATATTGTCTTCATAAAAGATAGTTCGTACCTATAGCACAAATGGCGAAGGTTTTGTTATTTAATCCTCATAAAATGATAAATTTTAAATTTTAATCTTATACGTCATTCATTTTAAAATAGTCTGTATAACTACCTAGTCTTGCCATAAATATTGTAATAAAGAAAAAAGAAAATTGTTAACTGCAAATAACATTTATTACTTT
>NW_024045135.1:472291-488183 GCF_012273895.1 Zerene cesonia | reverse complement strand
TCGAAGTCTATAATATATGGCAAAATAGCTGACAGAACACCCATATTTACAAGCCAGATTCACAAATAAAACTAAAAGAATATTACTTTTGCCTTAAGTGGTCTATTACAATAGACGGTAAATATTGACAGTTACGCAAATAACAATGACGGTCCTCGACTGATTTCCGCTGGGTTCTCTTTACTACCTTCTGAAAATGAAGGTCATTTAACATTTGAATACTTATACGTACATAGACTACTAATAACAAAACTTTCCGAAAGCTTTTACATTTTCAGACTCAAGTAAAATTGCTTACAAAAGGTTACACCAAATTGAGGTCTTTACTCTTTGCATTACAATGTGATTGAATTCGGGATGCTGAGTTCGTTGTTGACGTCTTTTATATGTAAAGAGTCTGTCATCAGAAATTTTTTATTTACACAAAACATAGCTTTTTATTTGTAATAAAAATGGGTTAAATGCGATCGGTATACATAAATTGGTAAATAATGAAACGTATAAACAATATTTCAGTTTTCTAATTTTCTAACGGAAAAAGTTATTGTCACAAATATTTATTTCATGATAAATCGTTTTTTAATCTTAAGTTTTTACACAAATTTCTTTTTAGATTTTTGCACTCTGGTATTTTAGATATTGTTAGATAGCCTATTTTGAACACTTGATAGAGACATGAAAATGTGAATAACAACATTATACAGAGAATAACATTGTTTGCCCATGTACTTGAATAGTTAAAATTTAAATTAAAAGCAAGTGATAATGCATTATTAACTGTCTTATTTAAAGAAATATTTAGTTTTCTTAATTTCTGTGTAGCTCAAGAAAAATAAAAAAGCAATTAAACTCCTAATTAAAATTACAAGTAATTAATAATTATGTTGTTTTGTTTTTCGAAATATAATCCAGCATTCCGTTTCCAGGACATCTCTTCCTGTGGCCCAATTCAGCCGCGGTGACTTCTCCCTGTGGTCAGTTTTAAAGAACTGCGTCGGCAAGGAACTTTCAAAGATCACGATGCCGGTGGTGTTTAACGAGCCGCTGTCGTTCCTTCAGCGAATGCTGGAGTATCTGGAGTACGCTCATCTCCTGAGGATGGCTTCCGAACAAACGGATCCGGTTGCCAGGATGGAATATATCGCTGGTAAGGATTGACCTTACAAATGGCATGTGTACCATTTATATACATATATGTATTAAGTATTCGTAATAAATGTTATTATGATAACAATTATATACAAAATATAGCAGTTTTGAGTTCCTGAAAATGGTATATTATATCAGAGACTCGATTAGCAATAAGCTTTCCAAATATTGTTGCAAAGGAATTATCTGTCTTTGTTACAGTTTCGCGTCGATGACTAAACTATAATTATTCTCAGAATGGACGCTTCATATGCTAATGAAGTTAATGAGATATTCCAATTAAACCAACCACTATAACCAGCAAAATCCAGAATCATCAGAACGATTCAACTTAGTTAATTTTCTGGTCATGGACGCAATTAACAATTCTGTATTTCAACAGCGTTTGCAGTAAGTGCATTAGCCTCGAACTGGGAGCGTTTGGGGAAACCATTTAACCCCCTCCTGGGGGAAACGTACGAACTGGAACGCCCAGAGTTCCGTGCTGTGTGCGAACAGGTAGGCTAATTGAGTTTACATTTAGTGTACCTATTACCTAACACACGTATAAACCTTTGATAACATCAGTTAATTAGATATATCGAAAGATTAATTACCTAAATGAAAGCAGGATGTGTTTTTCGAACTTTTAAATATATTTGTTTTAGTGTGCTGTCAAATGTGTATTTGTGCATTTTAATAAAATTAAATATTCACTCGGTTTTCAAATACCTTTTATATGATTGTATCAAAGGTTTCAGAACCTCAAATTATATGTTTATTAATTATATTTCTTTTGTAATAAATAGATAAATAAATAAATTTATAGAATAGATTAAATTAGATGCCATTTAAACATTGAAATCATTGCTCTTACTTGTTTTAAATTTATAAGTTAAAACTGTATGTCACTTTATTTTTTCGTATGTTCAGGTATCGCACCACCCGCCAGTATCTGCGTTCCACGCAGACAGTCCACATTTTGTTTTCCACGGTTCCGTGCACCCGAAACTCAAGTTCTGCGGCAAAAGTGTCGAGATACAGCCCAAGGGGCATGTCACAGTCGAACTGCCGAGGTAATTTAGCGAGCTGACTGTAACCTAGTTTGTTTATCGAACCAAATTGGAGGCGAATTGGAATCGTAAATGAATTGCAGACATTTTATACTATTTTCTATTGTGGCTTTGAACTACAACTCTTTCTTTCGTTATTTACGCTATTGCCTAGCTTTCAACCGACTTTAAAGAAAGGAGCAGGTTATCAATTGTAATGTACTTTTGGTGTTTCTTACTTCTCTTTACTGGTTGAACCGTTTTTTGTGATTTTTTTTTTAATTGACAATTTGAATGTGGTTTCAGCTTTTGTTTAAAATAATAATTAGTATATCTCTGTGCCTCTTAATAACTGAAGCGTATGAAAAGGTTGTTTCGTATATTAAAATTTTAATTTTTCCTTATTTTTACACAGTTGTGTGTGAAATCTATAAATTTTAAACATTCTTACAATATCTTAGGTGGGGTGAAGCCTACACTTGGAGTAACGTGAACTGCTGTGTCCACAACGTGATCGTCGGCAAGCTCTGGATCGAGCAGTACGGAGCTATGGAGGTCACCTGCCATGGAGGAGCTGGACTCAAAGCAAACCTCTGCTTTAAACCTGCTGGGTTCAATAATAGGGACCTGCATCGGGTTGACGGGTTTATTACAGATCCGAGGTGAGAAAGTTGGTGTTATGATTTCTTTACCTGATGCATTATCAAATTTTCTTCCTCTGGTCTATATTATAGGTACACTATTGATTTAAAGTATTGTACTCGTTATTATAATAATTTTAATGGATATATATTGAATTGATAGTCTATATAACTAGATTTAATTATTCTCGTGTTTACCGGACATTCGGAGACAGTTGTGACTGAATGTTCCTATTTTTTGAAAACTTAGATGTTTCCCACCTCCCCCATAATTCGTAAAAAGAGGTATTAAATAACTGTAAATAGTTATCGTCTCATGTAATTATATCTCTCAATAGATAATGTAATAATGATAATGGTAATTTAAATCCGCTTTAAGGCATTACATATAATTCTCAAACGCATCAATTTCCAGCAAAAAGCGTTTACGCTTTCTTTACGGCAAGTGGACGCAATACATCAAGTGCTGCACGGCATCCGCTTACGACCAGTGGTCGAAGGAGCGTGGGGACGAGGCGACCGGGCAGACACCCTCGCACACGCCCAAAAAGGTCCTTGCTAAGTTGAACAGCTTCAAGGTCGGCGCGCTGCGGTCTATGTCGATACAGGATGTGAGTATTGGATTCTCTGACACTTTCGCAGAGCAAATTAACATGTGATTCACTTTAGGCTAAGGTTTATTGGAAAGTCAATGATACATGTAATAAGGAAAAAGTAAATAATTAAAGTTTTTAAAGGCATCAAGTCTGTATAAGTTTTTTAAATAATCGGACTTGAATTTTGCCCTTTTTCCATTGTGTTAAAATATTTTTCTCCAGACTGATGAAGCGGAGACTTCAGACGAGGTCCCAAAACCAGATGACTCCTTCAACATCGATATCCCCGGCTCAGTGACTCTCTGGGAGGCTCGCCCTAGACCCAGCACAAGCGCACAGGTACGCTGAAACAATTGGCATCCAGGTTGTTGATGAAAACCAAACTCGCTCAAATGGAAGCAATTTTGCCATATTTGTTTTTCAATTCTATCTTCAAATGCTTATTACATGGTAACATCTGATTTGTCCGAATCTTTAGAATAGCAACCTTTTTGACGTGACAACGTCTTAAATTAGGTTGCGGCTCGGAGGCACTCATGAAAAAGTGTAACGCCCGGTAACGTTACGATGAGTCACCGAACAATGACCGGTCCGCCGCGCGCGCAGCACTAGAGAATTAGGCGCATTGAATCGGCGCGTGCTTGTGTCTCTGTCTCTGTCTTTTTAGTAAACAAAATATATTTTCTATAGTTAAAATTTGTGCAATTCTTATTTTCATTCAATTCCTTGTTCCTATTGTGCAATTTAATAATATTCATATCAATAAATATTCTACCGAGAAAAAGACGTTGTCACGTAAAATCTTCGCCCGTAAAACCGACTTTACAGGCAACCATTTTTTTCTGTTGAACCTTGCTAGTCTAAATTTTATCAATGACTGGTTTTCTTTGCGGAAAACTTGATAATTCAGACAGCAATTTCTTAACAGGGTTCAGAGTTCAGTTCTGCATTGGTCGCCACTGTTTGTAACCTAAGAACATGTTATATTTAAGTACTTTTTCAAAACTGTAAGTTGTCACATTTATTCACACACTTTTCCAGTATTACCAGTTCACGGAATTCGCAATGTCCCTCAACGAACTGGAACGCGACATGAAGGGCCAGCTCTGCCCCACGGACAGCAGGCTGCGGCCCGACATCCGCCTGCTGGAGCAGGGCGACATCGACGCGGCCGCCGCGGAGAAGACCAGGCTGGAGGAGAAGCAAAGAGCGGCGAGGAAGATGCTCAAGAAGTCGCCGGATGGATGGCAACCCAGGTTACTGACATAGGGCGATACATGAATGACTTGTGACGTATTTTTGAATAATGGGGTTAAGGGGCCGAGGGGTCTCGTAAAAGTAATCAGACTTTGACATAATTATGATGACTTGTATACACATATTTACGGTATATCTTTAGCATAATTAGTTAAGTTTTAAAGACGATATTGATTAATATAATTCGCCGAATTAAATTAATATATGAGTAATACTAATGGGTCGGTGTTATGCTATGATGTTGCCAATATAGAGATTTTAAGGAAATTAAAGTGAATATTGTACATACATATTACATATTATGCCTTTTATTTTTAGAGATTTGAAGGCAGTGAAAGTGTAATAACAATTTTAGTAAACTAAAATTGACATATCAATAGATGTTACAATTTATTCATATTAAACGTAACTATTAAGCTTTTGTATTTTTACTATACACAGGACGTAAAAGCGACTAAAAATGTGATGTTATTTTCATACTTTACAGGTGGTTCAGTCAAGGCACGAACCCCTACACGAAGCAAGAAGACTGGCTCTACAATGGTGGTTACTGGGATAGAAACTACCAGCACTTGAAAGATATCGATATATTTTAATGAATTTAATTGAATACCTTAAATATGTGATTTCCGGGAGGAAAATATCTTATTCAAAGGACAAAATTGCTTGGAGCTAGTCAAAATATTATTTATTAAGCTTAAATTATTATGTTTATTGGTTTAATATCAATTTTTACCCTTTTTATCTAGTTATATCGAATAATTTATCAATGTTTTTACATGTAACGAAGTATTCTTTTCTCTCCACTTTCTCTTCCTATGATATTATCTTCCTTCGTAATTTTTTGTTCTCAGTATAAATACTTACTAAGTTTTTCATTTTCTCAAAAACATTTCGTGTTGTTTTTTTTTTAATGTATACTCGAATTACTAAAAGGAAATGCTCAAAATAAAATAGTACTTAAAATTTCCCTCCTTTATAGTCAAATTTATTTTTAAAGAAATGTACTATTTCAGTTATCTACAATAAAATATGAATAACAGCTATACTATAGTTTGATGTATTTGTAGTTCTATTCTTAAAAAAATTATTTGATTAAAGTACTAAAATAATAAATAGACTATAAGACAGAAAATATAAATATGATAAGATAATTCATTGCATTTATCGCATTTATTATAATCATATAACGACGCACAAACCCAAAAGAAATATAATAAATATTACTAGTAATAAAGATAAAAATATATAAAAAGCATTCTACTTTCACTTCTCTTCTTCTGAATTTCTTTTGATGTTAATTATTTTTATTTCCTTTTATATTTTTTTTATTATAAGGCTATTTCTTAAATTGTATAAAATACCAATGGAAACGTATCGGGTATTATTCATATGTTTTTTTTTTAAATAACTGTTATCTACTATTCAAAATCAAGTTGTTATTTAAATCAATGTGTATAGATTATCTGTATACGCTTAAAAATAAAATAAAAAAATACCTATATTATCTGTGTTTGTAGTGGGGCCATTTTATGCTGTGCCAATGCGCGAGTAGAAAATTAAATCTATCAAATTATATTGTGTACATTGGTGTGTAGAAAAAAAACGTAGTGGTTAATCAAAATAGCATGTATAGATATAATATTTATAGGAGCACAACATAAAAAGGTATTACAAATAATGAAACCGAATTTTCAAACAATAATGCACTCGTCTGTGGTTTACAATTATTGTATGCAGTTTTTAAAACAATTTATCTAAGTCCTTTTCGCATAAACCAATATTAGGAAGTTCTGGTCTCGTAAGGCACAGACGATAAATCTCTATGGACGGTAATCTACTCATTTGTGCATAAATAAATCTATTAGCGAAACCTATTTTAAATTATTAATACCTTTACATGAAAAGATTACAATGTATTAATAAAAAAAAAACAAAATAAAATAGTTCGACATATGTAATTGGAGAAACATTCGCTTTTGGTGGAGATATTCAAAATCCGAGTCAATTATTGTAAATATATGGAATTTGACGCTAAAACATTTTTTTTATATACAAAATCTCAAATAAATCATAAAACCTTTTCGAAAACCGTAATTTCGTTGACTCTTGATATACCCACCTTATCATATTACTAATAAACAATATGTATAATATAATATAACAGTATGAATAATATTTGAAGCATAGCTTTAGAGCATCATTACAATTTAAGTAAATTGATATCAAAAATATTTTAAATAATATCAAATTGCGTTGTAATAAAAAACTAGCATATTTATACATTGTAAGTTTGTCTTAAAATTTAATATTGACAATGCATTATTGTAGCCTGCCATCATAATATTTATAAGTTAATGATTAAAAAAACATTTGAAAATGATTGTTTATTATTTGTAAATACCTATTTGTATGAGCTAAGAAGTAGGTCTATTGTTACATTTATGTGTAGCAATTTGTATCAAGTGTTATAGATAATAAATAGTTTTGTCTGGATGCTATTATCTGTGATTATCACTCAGCACTCAGTACAACATTCCAACTAGTGAGTTTGTGCAGACTTGTCTGAATATTTATTTGCTTATAAATTATAATGTAAGTGCTTCGTAGACCGTTGTACCGTAATTGAGTCATACGCCTTTTGGTGTGTAGACTATTAGAGCATTAATGTTTTATTGTCTTCAGCTACGAATAATGAGAGCTACGCAGAATAATTAAATTAAAATATATGAAATCTTCGCTTAAAATAATCAGTGGCACAATTGAGACATTTTTAAATTAACAAACATCACTTTTTCGCTTATATATTCTGGCAGTTGAGACGCCTCATAATTCAAATCAAGTAATTTTATTATTTTGCAACCTCCATGTCGAAGCTATCTTTCAAATAAGTCCTAAGTTAGGTACTTAGAATTTCTTATATCAGGCCCGCTAGTCTCAATTATGTAAATGTTTATGCAATAAATAGCGAATTGTATTATGCAACTTTTGTTTTATTTGATAATTCGTCCCCCCTCCCCCCTTTTGGGTCGGATAAAAATAAAAACAATATAGCCTATGTTACTCAATAGTAATAAAACCTTCTACTGGTGCGTAATGTTTAACAAAAAATATTCAACACTAGATGGCGCTGTTACAGTCTAACTCGCGCTTACAATATTTTTGAAATAAGACTATAAGTTATGAGACGTACCAACGTATGATGTTCATGGGCGACGGTAGTCGCTTACCTTAAATACTTTTTGTCGAGCTAACTACATTAACTTAATGTAGAGCTTGTAAAAATAGAAATTATCCGAGATGGGGAAACTTGAAGAGCGATAATAGCAGTTAGAACGCTTGGTGCGTTCACTTACATGTTACATGTGTAGGTACTTGTGCTCGTCACGCAATTCTACAACAGATGGCAGTATTCCATGGTTTATATGTTACTTAGTTCTACAAAGTACGCTAGATGGCGTGCAAACAAGGACTCGGCGGCAAGGAACGGGCAACAGATTGACACCTCCCATGAACATTCGCAGAGGTAGTGAAACAATGTTAAGACTTAATTTATATTATTACGAATAAAGCGGATGACAAACATTAAATCCAAATTTTGTCAGTTATTTCTCTTACTTATTTAATTATTGTAATTAGGAACTCTTAAATTGCATAACAATGTAGGATATAAATATTGTAATACTTACATAGTTAAAGAAAATTTAGTTAAACAACATTAATTGGAGTTTATAGAAACAATATTTTTTATGGGTTTCGATTTTTCATTTATAAGTTAATTAATATATTTAAATAACATCGGCCAATGTTTACAAATATTATAAAAATATTAATAACTTATTAATTAATATGGCGTAGTGTGTTAATGAAATTGATTTGCTTAAAAAAACCGAAGTTTATGAAATTTTTCAAACAAAGAAATAACTAATAAAAGCTTTCTAATAATATGGGTACAAGGACAATAAAACGCCGTTTGTTATTAATTCTTTATTTGTCTATTAATAACACAGTTATCACATTCATAATTATAAAATATTGTAATATCATATATGAAAAATTGTGATATAATCGTTTAAAAGATCATATATTACACAATCTAAAATAAGGAAACACCGTATTATTGCAAAAATTTTGTTTATTTGTTTATTATTCAAAACGTGTTAAATAACACAAAAATATGGGAAAAAAACATGGGAAAAATAACTGGATTCAAAACAAACTATTATATTACCTCCTTGTAAATGGATCATCTGTTTAACCATCTTTCAAAAAAATGATGTTCTGGATACTATGTATTTTCTTTTAATTTCTAAGTATCAAACTATAGCTTATTTATTTTATTTATTGCTTTCTTGGATACAATTTTAGTGGTTAGGTTTCAAGCTTAAAAATATGTAATAATATGTTAGTATAAGATATTTATAATTATTAATTAGTTTTATAGCCAAGACTAAAAAAATCAAACGTTTATAATGTAAAATGTGTATTAATAAAGCATTTCAATGCTATAAAACTAAAAAAAATACTATACTGTACGCTTTATTTTACTCATTATTATTATTATCTCTAAATTTCCTTCTATGTACAATCAATGTTGAAGAGTTAAATAAATAATAATAAAAGTTAAAGGTTTATAATGTTTTGTAATTTGGCATTTGCTGTTTTCATGATTCTTATTTGATGCTATTGTGGCCAACGGAGTAATTACGGCAAGACATGAAAGCAAAACAAACTTTTGGCTATATTTTCCAATTCATGCAATAATAATTAACGGATCAAGCACAATAATACGGTCTTCACAATAATACGGTTGCATAGACAATAGATCAGTCAAGATACCACAGATAATAAATATAATGGCACTTCATACAAATGTGATATAGTAGAAAAATTTAAAAATCAAAAACATTTCATTTAAAAGCTCGATTAAATGCCTTCATAAAATGTTATTTTTTTTTATAAAAGTCGATATTTTTTAAAGTATAAGAAATACATAATATGTCCATTCTTGGTTCATTCGTTCTTCTTAAAACTAACTTAACTAAGTCGTTTGAATTTAAGACGTTGTTCGAATTCGATATATGAATTTGAATAGAAAACATGTATACAACAGAAATTTCAAAATGAGACTTACCACTAAAGTATCACACTCGCCTCTCTCTATATCAATGCCTAAGTTCTCTTTACACACGCAAAATGACAATTAATGATTTTACACCATTATATCGATTTTTACGTGTGAAAAGGCATATCTTGGACATAAACCACTTCTAGAAAATGCATGTAACAAAACTTATATTTTCAAAATAATCGAAACTTTATTTTTGCTACCATCTAAATTTTATCAAGATCTATCAAATTTTTTCTTCGTAAAATACATTTTCTTGAGCAGTGGACCGCTTTCGCTTATTTACTTGAAGCTTATACATAATTCTTGAAAATTACAAAACTTATTATATTTAATAATCAAAAAACGATACAATTTTAGTTGCATCAACAAAATTGCATAGTCTATCGATTTCGGCTTCAAGCCAGCTATAAAACCTAAAGTTGTGTATAAAAAATTATTATTTTACCATGATAAAATAAATATTTTTTGTATTGCCATTCCTCACAAATCTTTTCGATCACATATGACATTAAATAAGTCCACCTTTGCATTAAACCCATAAATGAGGTCTTTATATTTCAATCAAATTCCGTTATTATTTATACACTTCTAATTTGTAGTAACAATGTTATAAAAAATTTCATTCAAATTCGATTTCTTTACACACTTCTATTAAATTGTTTCTTCAGTTATTCCAGCAAAATATTATAGTTTTAGCAATCAATTTAAGTCCACCCTGTACATTGCAACATATCCTTACTTCGCCTACTTACAAATAATTGGTCCCACACCACCGTTAACAAGTTACCGTAGTTCTTACTGCGCTTCCAAACCAGAGTCCAGGAAATCTTTCAGGTGCAGAGGTACAGGCCGGGGGAACATTCTAAACATCTGTAATATAGTACAAAAAAAAATATAGAACTATTGCTTGGAAGAAGATAGAATATATGAATTAGGAAGAAACTGTGATATGAAATTATTTAGTTTTAAATATCTTATTATCGATTTAAACTGAAATGTGAGCTAGCCTCAGCAGCTGTATAAACATCCTATAGACCCATTGTAATATGTTTGTATCTAAAATCAGTTAATCCAAATATATGCGGGGACATAAAAATTATATAACATACAGTTTAATTCTCAAACGAACGTACGTACTGTACGGGATCTAACAACTAGTGTAAAGTGAAGCTTTAAGGTCACCTAAATTGTCAATTTTTCTATTTTTTATACTTATTAACGCTACGCGATGCCTAGATAGGCTTGAATATGGAATAATTAAAAAATGTTTTGTCAAGGTCCAAACCTGTGTTTTAGTTTCTCGGTAAAGTGTACCTTCGATATACTCATATTATTTGTAATTATATAAATAAACCCCAAGAAAACATTACCTGGTTAATGTAATATAGAGAGCTGGGTATCGTGATCTCAGAATAGTTCCTCCTCACAGCGTCCAGGATGTTATCAGCGGCTTCGGATGGCGAGATGATCTTCATCAGTGAAGGGAACTTGATCTTTGGGTTCTTGCAAAGGCCTGTGTCCACTATGTACGGGCAGATGCAAGTCAGCTTAATCTAGAATCATTTTAATGGATACAGTGTAACTTTTCTTATTACGTATCGCGGAGCTAATGAAATGTATGTAGTTAATATATAATAAACTAACGGTCCGCCCCGGCTTGGCAACTGGTACATATATAGCCTATAGCCTTCCTCAATAAATGGGCTATCTAACACTGAAAGTATTTTTTAAATCGGACCAGTAGTTCCTGAGATTATTGCGTTCAAACAAACTCTTCAGGTTTATAATATTAGTATAGATTAACGGAGGAACGTCGGACGTCAGCCTACTAGATTGGCTGACGACGTGTGAAGGTCTTAGGAAGGAAGTGGATGCGAATGGCAAAAAACAGGAAATAATGGCGTGCACATGGCGAGGCCTATATTCAGCCCTGGATTAAATCGAGCTATGTAGTTAATAATGGAAGATGTAGTAAAATATACAGCTCCGTTGTAACGTCATAGGAAGACAAATAATACGTTTTCGCACTTATCAGTAAGACTATTAAGGACAGTCAGGATGGTAGGGATACTGAGTATATTCACCCCGCTAAAGTCCCTCGGGTCCTCCCGAAGCTCCTCATGCAGCGCCTCCATCATGCCGCGCACCGCGAACTTGGTGCCGCAGTACGGGACAAGATTCCGTAGGCCGAGCACCCCCGCCATTGAAGACATGGCCACTATGTGCCCGTGGTTCCGCTCCATCATGGATGGGAGTACCGCTTGAAGCAGCTGCAATGACATTGTTGGGTATTACACATTTGTTGTTGGAATCGAGGTAAATAATAAACTAAATAATATAGTGAACTATATAGTAAATAATATAAAGATTCATTTTATCTTCGCTTATAATGATGCCTTCTCTGTCATATATATATAAAGAAAGTTGTTTTAGTTACACTACTTATAACTCAAGGACGGCAAAACCGATTAAGTTAAAATTTGGAACAGATATAGATTGAGACCCGAGAAAGGACATAGGATAGTTTTTATCCCGGATATCGAACGGGACCGGAAACTTTGCCGGTAACATCCCCGGTCTATCTTTTCTGCGACAATGCGGGCAAAGCCGCGGTCGGAATGCTAGTTATGTACAAATAGTGTTTTATATCCGGTTTTATGCCAATTCATCGGACAATTGATTTTGAGAGACTTTTTCTGGCAGGTATAATGGTGTGTGGAGTGTTCTAAGTGAACTGTATTTTAAATAGGGCGGCGTGGACAAAATCGTCATATAACAAATTACGTTTAAGATGATTTATTTTCATATTGTAATACGGGTAAACATATATCATTTTTAAAGCTTACGTATTCAGTCTTCGGTACTGTCAGATTGAAAAATGAGTTACATCCAATTATAGTAACCTACAGTTTTAAACTACAAGCCAAAGACTATTCTATAGGCTATTGATACTGTGATATATATTAATCGTTTCACTACATTTCTGTAATAAAATATCCATGCCAAAACCAACAAGTTCGTTGTGGTTTATCCATCGTTTCAAATGACGATTTTGACCTTGAAAGTTGAAGCCAAACGTTAAAAGGTCACATAAACAAAAACATATATTCCATAGACATAATAATATGGATTTCCGACATATGCTAAACATTGGTATTTAAAGAAATTTATGAATATTGCGTAAAATCTTGTTAACACGCCTTTTATTAGTATCACCTGTATGTTTGTATGTAACCGAATTTTCTAGACTCGATTTTGACCCACTTTAGATTTATAGATTATAGTCCAAACTTTATTTTAAATCGGCGACAATATGATTAGGATCACTAGGATTCAATAACTGATTTTCATACGAATACTCTGTAATCTGTATATGAGCAAGTTAGAAAAGTACGTTGATATTTAAGCGTGTTTTTTTTATTCAATTGATCATAATATGATCCTGCGATTAGGTTTCTTATGTATCTTTTTTTTTATTTATCATAATACAATATCGCGATTTGTATCACAGATTTTTCATATTGTTTTGATCGAAAATTTTTCTGGTTCGTTCAAGGACCTAAGCGTTCCAATATTGAAATTGAAATTGGTTTACATTTATGATTTATTTAAGATACAGTAAATTTACTTTATAAAAAGGGCCCTTTTACTACACTTCCTACGGTTAACGGTAAACTTAATATCGTTCTAGCTTATTTAAAGATTAAATCATATTAGATCAGTTCTAAGTGATAAGTGCATAATTTAACAATTTTTTAATTCAAATTAAGAATCATATAGTAAAAAAATATATAATTTAACAGAGCGTATCATTTTAATTATATTTTATTACTGTGATGTGAAAATGACTTCCTGTTAAACCGCCCATATATAATAAAAAACAAAGAAAAAATACCGCACAGATTATGCGGTTATCTGATACTCAGTAAGTCTATACATTAACCACTTGTATTAAATACCAATTGTGGCTGCCCACTTGTAATTATTAAAATATTTACATTGCGTAGTTTCTTGGATGTCGATTATTATATAAGTCAAACATCCTTTAGTACTCAGTTCTTGTAATGGCTAATTGTTTATGTAATTTCTACCGTATCTATAAGTTATGAAATATGTTTTGACTATTACTATTTTAGCAATTAAAAATGTACACAATCAAAACTTATAGTATAAAGTTGATCACTCTATTAAAATAAACCCCCATTAAAATCCGTTGCGAAGTTTTAAAGATTTAAACATACATTACGACTTTGCTTTATACTATACTAGCTTTTGCCCGCGGCTTCGCACGCGTTAATTCGGAGTAGTTTAATAGATGTTATTATACATAAACCTTTCTCTTGTATCACTCTATCTATTACCCCATCAAAATCCGTTACATAGTTTTAAAGATTTAAGCATACATACGGGGAATACAAATGGACAAAGAAAGCGGCTAAACATAGTATGTAGTGATAGTGATAGAAAATAATATAGTGATAGAAATGAGTCATACCCATAAATGAGCAAGGACATTAACTTCGAAGGCAGTTCGTATCTCCTTCTCATTGGTCTGGAGCAGCGGCTTGCAAGGCATCAGGCCAGCATTGTTCACCAGTATAGTCACCTCGCCGACCTCCTTGCGGATTTTCTCTATGAGTTCGTTGATTGCTTCGCGATCTGTGACGTCACAGCTGAAATTTGAAGAGAACTTTATAAGACCACAGATAAAAATACTAAAAGACATTTGTTTCTTGTTAAAACGAATAATCGTAGATGAATTATATTTATATTTTGCTTAAAATAGTTTACTATCGCTTTTTAAACGACTTCAAAAAATGAAGAAGTTATCATGCGACTGTATTATTGTGCCTGTCACATAATTTTAACGGAGTGAAAAGATTTTTTTATTATTTTTATTTGAGAGTTATGGCAGCCATGTGGTCCCATTTAAATTGGGTCTAGTTGGGACTATTTGAAGGCAGTTTAGTTTTTTGATAAAAATAATCATTATAATTATTTTTTATTTATTGCTCTAATGCTTTACAATGGATCTAATTATAAATTAAAACGAACGCTTCGACTTCTGCCTCACAACCAGGTGTACGGAAAGAATAGTGCAGGGCAATAACATGATTAAATACCTAATTATAATATTATGTCTAAAAACTTTTTTTGTAATCAAACTCTTTTTAATGGACTGTATCCGTTGTACATTATTTTAATTTCTAATACTCGCGTATAATCAAACACCTAAAAATACTATGAGTTCATCTGTTTGATTTGAATACCTTCAAAAAACAAAACATATCTAATGGACATTTTAGCGTCGTATAATTTTTTTTTAAATCTTGAAAGCATCATTCGATGTTTACATAATATACACGTGGCTAAAATAAAATATTCGTAAATCATTAATTCAATTCATTTATAACCAGAAACTAATGAGCCATTAATATTAAATCAATAGGAAAAACTAATATAGTAATAATAATCAATTTATTTAGTATGTAATTCATATATCAAATTTAGACTCCATTAGTCCATTGATCAAGGTAAATATATAAAATGATTTTTTACAAAAAACTAAACTGCCTTCGAATTGTCAGAAATAAACCAAATGTAAATGGGGGCACATGCGGGGCACCAGCTTTCAAATAAAAAGAATCACAAAATCGATTCACTCAGTAAAATTCATTCATTCGACATTCAAAATAGGTATACATAGGCTCAGAAGTTTCGTTTCGGTGATCAGATATAAATTATTCCCTTTTTTTTTGTTAACAGCTGGCACCCGTGTTTCTCTTTAAATTGGTCTAGTTTTCACAATTTGAAGGCTGTTTAGTCTAATGTTAAATAGTAACTTTTATATAATTTTCAATCCGTCCGGTCCATTTATACGCCTTAATTACCCAATTTTTTATTACCCAATTTTATTATATTTATAATTACGTTTTTACACAATTAAGTTATGTAGGTATATTATTTGTCTGTTTATTAATGTTTCATGTATTATAATAGACATTTTATTTATTTATTAATATAAATCTATGAGTTTTATGTATTTATATAATTAATATTTGAATACGTCTGCCGCTCCAACTGTCA
>NW_024045135.1:466914-472060 GCF_012273895.1 Zerene cesonia | reverse complement strand
TTATATTTTATCTGCATCGACCCACAAAAGGACACGGTGATTCACAACGCACTACTATTTCTATAACAAAACGGGTTATCCAGTGCAAGAGTTAGAAGCTACTTACCGGTAGCTATGTGCTTTCCCCTTGTTCTCCTTCACAAGTTCCACGGTCTCCTGGTTGCCAGCGGGGTTGATATCCACGCAAACCACGATGCTACCGAGTTTGCCGAACCGCAGCGCCATCTCTCGGCCCATACCGTGGCCTGCTCCCGTAATCTAGATATGAGTGAATCAAATATTCTTTATTGCACACATTAAATTTTAAAATTATGACAAAACAGGATATAAAATTCAAAGCGCAGCTTTATTACTCATTAGCATTTTCTTCCTAGTAACTGATGCCAAGCAGAAATGATAAAATTAAACATTCCTTAGGTTGGCTACACAAAAAAGACATAACATCTAACCAAATACAAAAAGAAAGAAACGAAGGAAGCATGGGAATACTATTATGTTCCATAGATTCCATGGTGAGTGGGGGGTTGGGGGCCATGGGGGGCTGGGGGCCTGTATACTTTGCATTACCGTTCTTTTTTAACGTCGGCCATACTTTTACTTCCAAACCCATTAAAAGCGCAGATGCCCTTTTTGCAAATGGAAGATGATCGCTTAACATAAGGCGAATCACCAGCTAGGTTAGAGCAACAAACACACATCCATCATCACAAGCTTCCACGTTTATTTATTTATTTATTCTTTATTGCACTTATTTAACATTAAAGAAAAAGATAAGAGACAAATAAAACTTACATCTAAGTACAATGGGCGGTCTTATCGCTTAGAGCGATTTCTTTCAGACAACCTCGGCTACAATAGAGGACTACACGTTTAGTATATTAGTAAGGTTATAGATATTTCAAAACTCAGGAAGATCAGTTATCATACAAAAAATGAAAGTTTATATGTAATTTAAGAACGTATTTGAAACTTACAAGTACAATTTCCCCACTCACGCTCTTCTGCTCGGGGGGTACGAAGAAGCGATAGATGCAGTAGAACCAGGTGGCGTACATCTTGACGATGAGTACCAGAATCTCCAGTGCCATCATGACCCCCTGGTACACCTTCATTGTGATGCCTTGTTCGTCCGTCCTATAACAAATTAACAGATAATAATCTATACTAATATTATAAAGCTGCAGAGTTTGTTGAGTTGTTTCTTGACGAGCTTATGAGCGAGCACGAGCTTATCTCCGAAACTACTGGTTCAATTTGATTTTTTTTTCCGTATTAGATAGCCCATTTATTCATCATCACGCTAAAGCCAATATATAGCCGAAAGCCAATATACAGGCGAAAGCTATTATATTATAAAGTTGAAAAGAATGTTTGTTATACCCAGAGGACGTATTACGTTTATTTCGGGAACTACTTTAAATACAATTTTTACCTCTATTTATTTACTCTACGAAATTTTGTGATACTGTGCTTGTATATCCAAGGAATGGATGTTGAAAGTGATTTTCACGCTTTAGTCGTATCAATGGTTAAAACATTCGATTGCTAGATGTTTCCTCAGTGTGTACAAAACGATTACTTAGTGAATTTGAAATCAGCCTTGTATGTTGTGTGCTAATTGTCAATTAGTTTTGCTTATGTAATTTTGGATAGCGTGACTTTTCGCTTCTATACCGTGTTCCGTTTTCTTTTTTTGAAATTTTCTCTTCTCGAAAGTTCTTGAAATAGCTTTAATTAAAGACATTTTTTTTTTATGTCATAGCGGGCAACTGAGCTGGTGGTTCGCCTGAAGGTAAGCGATCACCACCGCCCATGAAAATTTGCAAAGGTTGGGCCTCTGCGAATGCGCTGCCCGCTTTTTTGGGGTAAGAGAAAAGGAATGGATTAACTACTGGAAATAAGGAATGGACTGAGACGGGTGAGGAAAAGGAAACGGGCCTCCGGCTCCCCCACTCACCGTACGAAACAGGGACTACACTAAATAATATACTAGGTATTACCTACATTGTATCTACACTACAATTATACTGAGGAAACTTTTGTATTTTTGTATGTTTGTAACGATTTCACGCAAAAAACACTCGACCGGACCGATTACAAAAATTCCTTCACCATTAAAAAGCTGCTACTCCACTGGGTGACATAGGCACCTACCACAGGCAAAGCCAGGACGAACAGCAATATTATATTCTATATACATAATATTCTTAAGAAAAGGTTAACACAAAGCAAATACTGGCAAATATGACACTGATAATTGATTCAAATCGTGCGTTTTATTTCCTAGACACGCTGAAACACCAACCAATGAAATCACCACAAATAAATAGATCTCATTCAGAATTCGGGCCAAGGAGATGACAATGACTGTGCAAAAGTTATGTACGAGTAAACAGAGACCCCTCCGGATGAACTTTAGAGCTATCCAACGTGTCAGCTATGACTAGTCAGAATATTTATTGTTATTGTAGTTATATAGCATAGTTCCCGTTTACGTGCGATTCAAAAAAAATCCTATTTCCTATCTCGGGTCTCTAACTTATATCAAAGTCCGTCCAAATGGATTCAGTGGTTTAGGTTTTCATAATATTAAGTAGGAATTACACATTAGTATTATTGTATCAGGATATATTTTAAGATATGCTAAGACTCTTGAAACGAACGTCACACTAAGAACCTCTTTCGTTACTTAAAGTCGGTTAAAAAAGAGATGAAGAAATTTGATTGCAGTCATGGGTGGCTCAGAGACGAGAGAAGGACGCGTGTTCCGCCTTAGGATCGATTTTTTTATAGATACATTATTTTTGTTTTCAAATAAATACATATTTATTGCATCTACAATCATTAAAAGAAAGTCTTTCATTGGGTAGATAGCGTGAGTATTAGAATACGAGTTATTAGATAAATTATATTTATCTATTGATAAGATAGGATATGACAAAATAAATAGTCTATTATTATACAACGGCATTTGAATATTAAATAGGTAGATAAATAAATAGTTATGCATTGTTCCGTACATATTAAAAAATACCTATAATAAATCTGTAAAAGAATGTTAACGATGTGTTTTTCCCTATGCCATGTATTTAACGACATTTATTTTTAAATATTTGAAAAGCTGTAAATAAGGTTATCATAAAATTAATAAAAAAACAACAGCTCAACTCGCACCTCATGCACTCTTGACCCAACTCGAGTTGCCCCTATATAGGCATTAAAAATAAAATAAAATCGTAGACAATTAAATGAGATTAATCTTTCTTACAATTTTTTTTATTTAGAAAAGCCGGCAAACGAACGTATCAACGGAACATTAAACAGATGTGTGTGATTTGTGTTATCCGTTTGTATGATTGTATCCGCTTGTATGTCTTATAATTAAATATACTGCTCCTCACATTTTATAATTGCATTGACAAAACAAACCTAATAAATATCCTGAACATAATCTCAACTTAAAATTGCTAACACAGAATAAAATCACTTGAGATAGATTTTAAAATTTAAGCGTTTGTTCCACAATTTTGTTAAATTATGTCACAGATCATTAATATTATAGTGGGAGTGTTTAAAATAGAGGAATTTTTTTTTCTCAAAAACAGTAAATTTGAATAAAAATAATTCTTTATAATTGTGTTGCATAGAAGTGGAACGTACATAGATACATAAGTAATATTTCGGACTAATCGTCACACCTTCGATAGCTCAGTTGGTAGAGCGGTGGACTGTAGCTGGCTATAACTGTTATCCATAGGTCGCTGGTTCAAATCCGGCTCGAAGGAACTTTTTTCGATATTTTTTAATTCTTTGCTATTATTAATTTTGCACTATTTTATGTAATATCCATTATTATATATCAAAATTTTTTATTTTAATAAAATGTTTACTACATAGAATGAAAAATTACACATGTGTTTTCATTAAATACAATTAAAAATTATGAATGTAATTAATAAGCTTAACTATAAAATAAAACGGTAGCATTTCAATATGCATACATGATTAGCAGTAACTGCGATAATTGATGATAATATGCAATTGATTTGATCATAGCACCTGTTACTTCAGAAATATGCATAAATAATGCTTTTTATTCATTCGTATGGATCATAACAAATGCATCTTCACGAATACATTTTAATTTATAATGTATCACTTGGCCGTGCGCCCGACTCTGTTCAGCATCTAACAGAATGGAAATACCAAGAAAAGACGAAAGATATTCAAGGGATTTTTTAAATTTTTCTTTCAATGTCCATTTGGAGGTCACAAAACATGAAATACATCCTTTTGTAAGTATTATAATGACAGGAAAATACTTATTAGTTGAAATATATTGATTATAATCAGCTTATCAACCGGACATGCATATGTTATGAAATTGATATTTACAGTCATGTAATCGTGACCTAATTCAAATATACCTTACACTACCACTAGCCGCTCATCCCGGCTTCGCCCGGGTTGACCCGTGATAAAAACAAAATAAAATATAGCCTATGACGTTTTACAGACAACATGGTTTTCTCGTGGCTGAAGTATTTTTAAATTTGTACATCCCGAGATTTAGAGAGAAGATTATCCCCTTCGGATACCCAAAAATTCATAATCTTCATCCCCTGACAATACAATATTACTAACTGTTCGCCCCGGCTTTGCCCCTGGAATATGTAGCCTATATCTCTCAGTGCAGTTGCAGCTTTCTCATGGTGAAGGAAGTTTTAAATCGGTCCAGTGGTTGTTGTGTGAAAGCATTACATACATACAAATATGTCATTTTTATTATGTTAATATAGATTATTAATATTGAACTACAGTGATATGTTATCTGTGGTATTGATAACATGTAACATAACATCTTTTCGTATCCCCCGCGTCGGTTTTATGAATTATCATTCTACGCGATAGGCGATCCCATCTTCCAATCTGCTAGCTTCGATATTAATTAAGCTACCCTACTATTGTCCAATTTTATATTATAAATATTTTTGATGTTTTTTTTAAATAGATAGACTGGTTTAAGAGGAAGGTTTACCTAGTCTTGCCATAAATATTGTAATAAAAAAAAAAAGAAAAT
Source organism: Zerene cesonia (assembly GCF_012273895.1). Classification (NCBI taxonomy): domain Eukaryota; kingdom Metazoa; phylum Arthropoda; class Insecta; order Lepidoptera; family Pieridae; genus Zerene; species Zerene cesonia. The sequence goes on along the minus strand of NW_024045135.1, from coordinate 466,980 downwards.
TGTTAATTGCAAATAACATTTATTACTTTTACAGTGTGTCAGTTTAATACATAAATATAAAACAAT
>NW_024045135.1:441904-465914 GCF_012273895.1 Zerene cesonia | reverse complement strand
CAGATTCGAAATTCAAATGTAATATTTTTTTATAATTAAGTGTAACAGTATTTATGGCCAGACTAAGTATATGTATAACATCTATTAAACTACTCCCAATTTAACAAAGCTAGTAGAATTATATCCTATTTTTCACCACGCGGTTTTACCCGCGTAAGTCTGTATCCCGTACGAATATTGGGGTAAAAAGTTGCCTATAAAATTTCATTGCAATCGGTTAAGTAGTTTTTGCGTGATATAGTAACCAACATACACACATACACATAGTGGGATATGCTACTGGTTAGAAATTGTACACTGCTTAGCTTAGCGCGCTCTAAAAGTCTTCAGGTACCTCGTACCTACACGTTATTTTACCTGTACCACGTATAATAAAATACCATACTATTTATTACCGATATTTGACCGCCTCCTTGGTACAGTGGTTAACGCGAGAGCATAGAACCGAGGGGTCCTGGGTTCGATTCCCGATGGGGACGCCCAAAAAACCGGTCTCGGTCTGGCAGGCCACAGAATGCTGATCACCTACTTGTCCATAAAAAAATCGATCAGTAAAACAGATATATATCATCTGCCCCATACCCCAGTAGTCCCACGGGACTTCACTATTACCTATACCATATTTTTAAACAAAGTTCAAGCTTTGTTCCCCACTCATGGATTGAAGTGAAATAGTGGGGAATGATAAAGGTTATAGGTAGGTTTTAGTGTGAATTTTATGGATATAATGAAGTTTACCCTGTATTACTACTATACCCGCTTCTGTCAGAAGCTTTAGTTTTAGCAGCATTGGCTATTCAAATGATTAAGTCTGAATGTTTCTTTAATGGTTTATTCGTATGATAAACAAATAGTTCTGTTATACTAATACATTATCTGTGGTTATCATATTCTTCTGAGTCAATAATAAATGCATTAAAAACGGCCGAATTATGTTAACAAGGTGCATAATAATACAAAAATTATAAACGGGTTTCCAGTATAATCAGGAAGTTTGGTGCGAGTCAGTCCTGTTTGTGTGGTGACGTCATTGATTAGACAACCTAGTGTTATTTAACTACATTTAACTATATTTAACTACATTTAACTGCATTTAACGACATAATTAAATGAATTACTTTTGTATAATTAATAATCTTATTATACCAATGATATAAATATTAAAAGTTTTTTTTTCATCTACGTCAAAAAAGGATGTTATTTATTCGACTTTTTTTTTATTTAATGCCTTCGAAATTTCGATTGGGTCAGACGATTTTGATGAGGCGTGCCTTATTTGACAGCTGGTGCCTTCTGTATGGTCTTATTTAAATTTGGTCTAGTTCGTAAATTTTAAGGCGTTTTAGTTTTCTGATAAAATATTATTTATAGAGAATGATTGTTGTAAACTTAACGTTAAGTGAAGTTTTTTTTGTAGTTTTGCTGCACGAGTTAGATCGGTATGGTGAATTAGTCATTTGCCAGGTGATGAATCGTTATTAAAATACCTTTAAATATATAATACTATCTGGTCGCCCCGGCTTCACCCGTGGTACATATATAGCCTATGTAACTCAGTGAAAAAAGAATTTTATTTCGGTTCAGTAGTTTTTGCGTTAATCGTTACAAAACATACAAAAATATAAAAGTATTTTCTTTATATTATTGCTAGACCCCCGTCCCGGCTCCGTCCGGATATCAAGCTTCCTGTTTTATTCCAAAGGAGCATTTAATCGGGATCAAAATAGCCTATCACCCATGTCAGCTCATACCCTGTCTGTGTACCGAAATTTCGTCAAAATCCGATCAGTAGTTTCAGCATGATTGACGAACAAACATCTAAACAAACTTTCGCATTTATAATATTAGACTTACATTATTATAGACATATAGAATTATAATGTTTTCACTCAATGCTATGTAGACAAATGATTAGTGACGCTGTTGTATGTTCAGAGATGTTAATGTTTTGAGTAAACCGTAACCTTATGTACACACTGGCTGCATCCTCAATCCTCATGATGCTATATCAGAGACATAAATGCATCAATGGTCAGCTGATTTATTTTGAAAACAGAGTAATCACAGTTCATGACGTAATCTTTATATATGCCTGTGGATCCGAGAATGGCTTAGATTTACAATTCTGTATGTGGTAGTCGAGCAAGCTTCGGCGCGAGGTCAGCTCGCACCGAGGCAGTACCACACCCCACAGCAGACCGGCGTGAAATAGCACACTACTGCGTTTCGTTCGGTGAGTGGGGGAACGCCGGAGGCCCATATCCTTTTCCTTCCCATTCCCAGGCCTTGTCAATAATTTCTTAATCCCTTTCCAGTTTAAAGTCAGGAATCAATTTGTAGAGGCGTAACGTCTGCAACCGACCTTACGCCTCTGCAAATGTTCATGGGTGGTGGTAGCGCTTACCATCAGGCGACCCACCAGTTCCATTGCCTACGATGACTTAAAACAAATTCGATCATAAACGAAGCCGCGACTAAGTTAGTAATACCACAGATATAATACTATACTATATAGTATATATACTATATATACTATATATACTACTTACATACTAATGCAGCAAGTTAGGCATGCATTTGACTCTCTTTTTGAATACAATAAATTGTATAATGTGTGTTGTTTTTTATTGTCAAAGCATTAACTATGAGTCTATAGGCAATGCTATAAATTTCATTAATTATTTTCTATACTCATACACACACAACTTGTATATCAGGTTGATTTTTATCATTTTATGGATACATACCTTTTATACCTAGCAGATATGTATTTATTTATTTTAACAATTTTATGTACCGCACCACATAAACAGTTTAGCAAAAATACAAAAACAAAGACATATAGTACATGAGGCGACCTTGTCTCTTATCAGCGATCTCTTCCAGGCCGCCAAAGTTAGGTACGTATATATGTATAGCAATACAACATTTAAAAAATTAATTAACAAGTTTTTCAACCGTCGCTTTCAAATTACTCCGTTAAAATATTTTTTTATCGATATATGTAAATCAAAAAAAAATACATTGAAAAATATGCCTACGATTTTTTTACTAATAGTATACCAAAGGTTACGACGTCGTTTATTGTATTTTTAAAATTCTTTTTCCAACACAATAGTATAGTAATATATAATAGCTGTTCGCCCCGGCATCGCCCGCATTATATATATAGCCTGTCCAAGCATGACAGAATTTTGGAAATTGATCTAGTACTTTTTGCATGAAAACCTTACAAACATATAAAAATACAAAAGTTTTCTCTGTATACTATTACCACAGATATCATAATAATATACATGTTAGTGTAGAAGACAACGGTCGATTAACATAGACAAGCCGTTTAAAAAATTTTTAACAGAGAACCAAAAAAGGGGAGGTTTTATATCCGCATTTCAACATACATAGATGTTGTATTGTAGGGAGGTCCCTGGCCATGATGGCAACATGTATTTTTACATTCGAATAAATCAATATGTATAAAACTCAAAGGAACTGACTGACTGAATGACTGACTGACATAGTGATCTAGACGCACAGCCCAAACCACTGGACGGATCGGGCAGAAATTTGGCATGCAAATGTAATGACGTAGGCACCCGCTAAGAAAAGGTTTTTGATAAATTCTACCCTCAAGAGGATGAAAATGTTTACCATGGAAATTAATTAGGACGAGGCTTCAACAGCTATTATATATAATACTGCTAAAAGGGCTTAATTTAACAGAATAACAAGTATTTTACATAACGTCATGCTTACAGAACACCTATAGTAGCTTCCTGTGAAAACTCGTTTTTACTACAGTTACGTGGCATGAGCAATAGAAAATGTTTTAGTGTAGAAGTTCTTGAACTAAATCGATCACGCACTGCAACGCTTATTGACTCACATCCTTTGAAATTCATCCAACAAAATGCACTGCGATTGTTGTTATTACAATATAATTAAACAACCCGATGTAGAGAGCTGGCTTCAATGATTTGTTTGTAAAGATTGTTCTTTCTTAAGGAGTTTTTGGTTAAAACATTGAAACATTACATGTCAATGGTATAAAATAATTAATCTTTACTACAGATAACTAAATAAATATAATCTACATATATAATAGACTATACATATTAAGCTGAAGAGTTTGTTTAAACGCGGTAATCTTAGGTACTACTGAAGCGAAAGGGCGAACCAGGGGTGAACCGCTAGTGTATTGGTCTATTACAGTTACTTAATTTGTATGTTGTATATTTATACTGTTATAATAGTAAGGTAGAAGAAATATTTCAATACACCGTAATATCAGACACGCAAAGGTATGTATATTACCACAGATAATGCAATAGCCCAATAATAGTGGTGTATTGCTGTGGGGTGGTGGTGGGTTCGAACCGAGATCCCGGGATCCCTGCTATTATGCTTTGAGTTTGGCAACCGAGGAGGTTTTAGTGGGTAGAAATCCCACATGCTCTACTTTTCCTCCACAGCTAGAGTATCTTTCGAAGATTTGCTCCTTGTTAAAAAAAATAATATACAGTATACTTTTGCGAGAACCTCTAAATGTATTGTTGTTATTAGATAGGTACTTTCGCGATTGTTTGAACGCTGGAGACGTAAATAAACTACCCCTGTCGCAAAATCATAATTTGAATCTAAATATATTCCATGTGTATTTTTTCTGTATGTTAAAATCAATCTAAATTGATTCATCTTTCTGGTTCGATAATAATTTGATAATAAGTTGAGGAAACACTTATGTGAATATTTTATGTATTGTATACTAATATTATAAAGCTGAAGAGTTTGATTGATTGTTTGTTAGTTTGTTTTAACGCACTAAACTCTCCTGAGTTTAGTGCGTTCAACCGGTCCGATTTGAAAAATTATATCAGTTTTAGATAGTTCATTTATTGAGGAAGGCTCTACATGTACCATGGGCGAAGCCGGGGTGGATAGCTAGTGCTGTAGTGTAGCTATATATTTTATTAGCAAACGGTAGACTTATATAAATTTCATGATTATGTACCTATCTTTGTTGTAATACATTATTTAATTCCTCTGTATATTGACTATATTATTTATGTATAAATTACATTTACACTTCTATCTTACAATATAATTATTTTGTTTTAATTTATCTGTAAAGGCACAGATAATTTATAATAATTTTAATTTAAAATCTTTGCAATACTAATTATTAACCTTTCACTCAAGTTTTTTTTTTATTTTTGTATATTACCAATTACATTATGATTACATCGACGTAATTACTCAGCTATATACAAATTAATTTTATTACATTAAATTTACGTTATCATAATAATTACAGATTTTCTAATTATTGTTTTTTTAACAAAACGATTCAATACATAGATCTCTTAAATTCACGTTCTTATCTTATTTCATTAAAATTTTTACTATATTAGTACATAATTAAATACCTACGTACCACGGTATTAATAAAAAATTAAAAAAAAAAACTTCAACTCACTCAAAAAACAATACATTCTGTTTCTTCCCGGATTGAACCATAGACACGTTTAACCACATCACTTAATGTCAAAACAAAATGTCAAATACGCGTTTGCCGCGCTTCGCGACGCGGCGTAGGTTTTGAAGTGTGCAGGTCTAATGCGCGCGTCAACTTTCACTAGTGCAGTTGCATCGATTGCATAATTATCGGAAACATTACAAAAAAACACACCGAACGCATCCTTCCCGTGACCGGATTGTTTCAATTCATAGATAATTCGCGTTTGTGATTGTTTAAAATGGTTTCTTTTTTAAATATTCAAAATTTTTATGTAAAATTTCCCCGCTAAGGACGCACTATATTACGTCAGTCTTAATCAAAAAACTACATAAATAATATTTTTTTCCAAATACCGTCTTACATAGAATCCTTTAGGCAATTGGATAAAGAATATTTTGACCTTGATTGCGAAGTTACTAAAATATGGAACGCGATCAATAGTGTTTACAATTATTATAGCTTAAAATATATTTTTATGTAGATTAGACTAAACGCCAACACAAAACTTCAACGAGTGCGAAGCTGCACTGATTCAAAATACAAACAAAGACAACCTGGGCGCCCTAAACATACAAGAAACGTCACCGCCGGGGAAGGTATCCAACACAAACAGAATCATCAGGTCAATCGGTAGACAGCCCACGAAGTTAGAGATTTGCAAAGCCGAAAACACCAGTCAACTAGGTATATACAATATTTATACATATTCTTTATTTTTTTTGATAGTGTGACATTCTTACCTACAGAATTAATATACTTGAGTTGAGAATGTTATTAGCACATTATTCTTTTGAATAGTAAACCAATTCACACGCATATATTGCAAGTGTTAGGACAGATCGCTAAATAGTTACTACGCAATTTAGTGTCGTGTGAATAGATCAATGGCTAAAGAAATCATATGTATTTAAGATTGGTCTATTTCTTTTTATTGCTTTATATTCCCAATTCCATATACATACTCATTGTACCTTCATTATCATCTTGCTTTTTTTATTTTACGAATTTTATACTAGTAAATATGTGTATATGATAAATCATATATAAAATATTGTAGATTATTATTATTATTTTTTTTTTTATGTCATAGTCGGCAATGGAGCTGGTGGGACGCTGGAGTCGATGAAAATTTGGTGAGGCGTAAGGTCGCTTGCAGACTTTACGCTTCTACAAATGGATTGCCGACTGCAAATTGCAAATGGATTAGGAAAGGATTGAAGAGAGGAATAAAGGAAAGTACTGGGAAGGGTAAGGAAATGGGCCTCCGGCTCCCCCACTCACCGAACGAAACACAGCAGTATGCTATTTCACGCCGGTCTTCTGTGGGGGTGTGGTACTTCCCCGGTGCGAGCTGGCCCAATTCGTGCCGAAGCGTGCTCGACTACCACATACACTTATACACATACATTATGATTTCACAGCTACGTATATGTTGTAAGGAATTTAAATGTATCGAAAACGAAAAGTGCAAATGGGGCCTCAGTGGAGAATTGTTGCATTTTTGTAATTGACGCACACATACAATCGACAGCTGGAGACCCATATCCTTTTCCCTACCTTTCCCAGTCCTTTCCCTTATTCCCTCGATCGATCCTATCATTATCCAATAAATTTTCAGGGGCATTGTTTCTGCAAAAAATGTTCACGAGTGCGCTTTAACCAGGCAAATTTTCAGCTCTTGCCAACTCTCACAGAAAAAAAAAAACACTTATACACACTCACTTGTTTCATTAGTCATTAATTATTCAAACAGCTGTTGGAATTGGGTGAATCCATTCCAATCCATTGTTTTAAATGTTGTGTGCCATCAGCGACACTTTTAACTGTTAATGAAACTAAGAAAAATTAATATTAGAATCAAATTTAAGAAATAATAATGAATATCAGGTATTGAAGATATTAATTGTTGAAATCCTACTTCCTACTAATATTATAAATACGAAAGTTTGTAAGGATGTGTATGTGTTTGTTGCTCTTTCACGCAAAAACTACTGAACCGATTGCTGTAAAATTTGGCACGTAGTCAACTGAAATAACATATAGGCAACTTTTTATCCCGATATTCCTACGGGATACGGACTTAACACGGGTGAAACCGCGGGAGCGGCTAGTACATATATATATATATATAATATAAAACTATGACGTGTATGTAATGGATACGCATGAAAACAGCAGACCCATGTAACTTATAATTATTGAGAGAACTTTTTATTTAAACGACAAATTGGTATATTCCATTAAAATAACGATTTTACATAAATGAAACTTAAAATCATAAAAAATACTTATTGTCGAACTGTTTATCAAGAAAATAAAAATAATTGTTTCGTTCGTGGTATTTAAATTCATTTCCTTATTGCGTTGATGTCTTTCAGTCTCACAATACATAAGAAATATTCTTATAGTTTATAAAAATGGGATTGTTTTATATTGGCGATCCCAATCTCGATTATGAAATAAACTCATGAAATTATTGCATTGTCACCGATCCTTTATATGGGTACAAAGTTCGAATTAATTTAATCGGTACATACAAACATACAGGTGAAGCTAATAATCATGGACATTTTTATTTAAAAAAAAACAGCTTTTAACAAGTTTTCCTTACTTTCAATTCAAATTTGAGAATATATAATATATATTTAGAACTTAAAGACTTTTTAACGGATTTTAAACGCGATTTATTCATTATATTATTAACCCGACGTTTCGAACACTTTACAGCGAGCGTGACCACGCTAAAATCCGTTAAAATACTCGCGTAAAATCAAACACGCGACTACTATATATAATATATCTCATTCTAGAACCTTCTTCTAGTAAAGATATACATTAAAACATATCAGAGTTATTTTGAATTTTTATATCAATAGCAAATCAGATATAAGTAAAGTTTTATTTAATCAATATGCGAATCACATATATCTTTGTTCTCTTGTTATTTAAAAACTAAGAGCAAGTTAATATTAATAACAAACAACATTATAAATAAAGAAAATTATTTATTTATGCATATGCAGATTAACCGCGTAAAGAGTTTCAATGACGTTTGAAATACCTTTCCTTTTTAAATGAAGTAACCTTTTGTAAGTCGCCAGAAACCTCGATATTTAAAATTAAAAAAAAAATTGCCTTGAAGCTATATTTATTCTAGTTCTATGAAATCACCTTTAAATGAAATTCCCTTGTCATGTATGAGGTGGATAAACTTATTGCTTATTATTATATGTATTAAAAGTAAATACACAAATGGTAGAATAAACTAAATTGCCTATTTGCTTGTATTCAGAATGTCGTAAAGTTATTTGATCCTGGCAATCCTTATCAGGATATTATGATAATATCATAAAACTCTTCTATTGTCAGGAACGGTAACCGTTTTAAGTGGTTGGTATTAAAGTACAGACATACAAACATTCAGGTGAAGCTAATAACGATGACGTCACAATGTTATTAAAATTATGCCTATAAATTGCAAGAATTTAAGTGGATTGAATATACTACAGTTTTGACAATATACCAGCGACATATTTAAAATTTTGCACATCTATAGCGGTAACGTTAGTGGGTTTTTGAGTTTGCAGGAGTTGATGTCTGGAAGAACAGAACTGATTTTGAAAATTCCCCAGAAAGCTGCATTTACATTACTATATTCTTAGCGAGTTTCAAAGGCATTTAATCATTCCATGTCAACCCGAGCGAAGCCGAGGCAGATTTGTATTTTCCGTATTTCTTTAGTAACGTTTATTTACCCAATCTGCTTTCGACAAACAATGTTCTCGGATTACCAGTTAGAGGTTATTTCAACGAAATATTTCACTAATTATCTTAGCTGCAATCTTCTGCGTTGCATCAATGGTTGTATGTGTAATATACACAGAACATAAACGTAATATTCGTGTCGTAACTGACACAAATAACATATCATTAACTGTGAGAAATGTATCTTCACTGTATGCGCATTTCTATTGATTTAAATCGATTGATGTTACGTGAATATGCACCGGGTCAAGTAACTATTTTATACCTCGTACTGTCAATAGTGTAACTACGCATTAATACAAAACAAAAAACATACTACCGTGTGTGTGAGTGATGAGATATACACAATTATACACTAATTATATATGGCTTATATTTACTCTGCTTGACTCTGCTGCCGAGGGGCTCGCAGGCGCATTTATTCCAGCACCCACGACCCTCGCACTGAAAGCAAAGCGGATCAACGGAAAGCCATGGAGTCCTTTCCCTGAAGGCCAAACTTGGGTATGCGCGGATACATTAGCGATAAATATCCACAAGCGATTTGTTATCAATTGAATCGCAGATCCTTTCGTCACAAAGTTGCATGCTAATCCGATTCTAACACATGCAAAGTCAAAGGTCACAGTTGACCCAAGTAAAACGACATAAATAGTACTGTCTAGTCATTGGACGCGTATCGGATAAGGTTAATCGTTTGTTCGTGTGAGTATTGTGCAAGTGTGCGTGCGCTTCGAGTTAAATTGGGCATAAATGTACCGTGGTATTGTTTATGTCCATATCTTTGTATCTATATGCATGTATATAACGAAATACAAAATATTTCATAGTGTTCTCCAAAAGTTTCAGTAAGCAGTATGATTGTTTCATCTCCACATTTCAATTTTAAACTAATGTGGACGTATTTTATTTAATCCCAACACTTTTCCCATATGAAAGTATATTCGTTAATTCAAGGTGAATTTCGTAACAAATTTCAATCAAACGGCATGCATTGTAAGTGAACAGTAACAAACGTTTAAACACTTTTTTATTTGATTTTTGTCCTATTAATGGTAATGCTATTAGGTACCTACCTACTCAGAATTATAAATAATCTTAATATAAGTAGCCTCTGTTTAGATTAGGTTACCTCAAAAATAATTGTATAACTTAAAGAAATTTACCAATACTAAGTATAACTCTCTTTTTACCAATCTTTCTGGAGCAAATGTTTCATATGTTATATTTAAATCAATCGGAATTCGTTTTCATGTGGAATAATAATTTTGTGTATTTACTTTTAATTTAATACAAATAATGCATCGCGAGCTCGCAAATAAATTTCCTTGATAGGAACGAGTTGTTGACCTCTCACTTGATAAATAGCAATGTCACACTTCATTCATATTGGAGCTATTGATTGCGACGATTAAATATTACTACGCGGTAACATAATAAATAATAAACTAATATTATAAATGCGATAGCTTGTAAGGATGTGTGTGTTTGATAGTCTTTCACGCAAAAACTACTGAACCGATTGCAATGAAATTTGGTACGTAGACAGCTGGACAACTGGAATAAGATATAGGCAACTTTTTATCCCGATATTCCTACGGGGTACGGACTTACGCGGATGAAACCGCGGGGCGCAGCTAGTAAGCAATAAATATTAAAAAAAAGAGTGCAATTTTAAACGACAAATGAATAAATGAATACTGACATAACAGTATTTGAAAATCAGCGATCCTATAATATAATGACGGATTTAACGTTTCCTCTTCAAATTATGTTTTAATTAAGATAGATTCGTCAATCCTTGATTAAAATTCAATTAAAGTATTATACAGTAATATAATAATGTCGCCTGTAAAATGTCAAAATTCGGACAATGAAAGCACATTTTTGAAATGGTTGTTTTATAGGTTATTTGAAAAATAAGTTTTATTTACATACAAAAAATGTTAAAACATTAACATAACAATTATTAGTATTGAAAATTCGGCCCACACCTAATGTCATAAATCTAATTGATACTAGAATGTCCTTGAGGTTAGATACGAGTGGTAAATACGTAGTAAGTAAGCACTAATCTTAACCCATTGTTTCGCATTGTCATTGTGTTATGTTCGATTTCCTCGCAATTATAAGGCAATAACTAACAGGTTCTACCATCAATAATGTATTTCATTCTATAATTATTTGGTTCGTTTATCTCTTATATCATAAATAACAACTTTTAGAAGTTTAAGACGCTGTACCTGATTTTAAACACGATTTTATTGTCTCCCCGTGACACGCTCGCTGTTGAGTGTTCGAAACGTCGAGTTAAATAGTAGATAATATAGTGAAATAAATCACGTTTTAAATCCGTTAAAAAGTCTTAAATTTCTGAATTTACAAAACTTGCTTAATAGATGGGAAAGTCAGTGAAAGAGTTCGTCAATTTCTTGTCAAATGTCTTTTAAGTTAAATACAATTTAGGAACTTGGTAATCTTTTCTGCATATCAAAAATACAAAAGTTATTTCCCTAGATCATTAATTCGTTCGAATTAAAACCTGTGACGTCACAAAACGCCTCTGAATCGATCCTATTCTTAGTCGAACCGAATAACACGTGGAACTTTTATAAGATTGAAACGGAAAAATCTCCGATAATCGTACAGGTAGTACCGATTACATCACGCAAGTCCACGCGTATGCAACCAAAAACAAATTCAAAGAGCTAACGACCTTGACGCTGGGATTGTTTGCAAATTTTCAACTGTTTAGTTTATTATTATGCTTCCTTGGCGTTAGAACAGCCTGCTGTCCTATCCTACTAATTTAATAAACGCGATTTGTATGAATGTACGGACGTTTGTCGTTTGTTTCTTTTTCGTGAAAATCAGTAAACAGATTTCGGTGATGTTGGCAGTGATACATCACTGCCAACATCACCGATAGCATATGTACCAAAACATGATCTATATAAATGATATTTACTTTTTAAAGAATAGAAAACATTTGATCACGAGGCGGGATTCGGACCTGCGTTTTTTTGCCAAACCGTAGCAAAGCCCAATCTCTCGAAAACCCCTACAACAAATCAAAGGAAAGGATCATGCCAATCTGTTGAAAACACACAGAGTTATGGAGTAGCAAAATCAGAATTATACAGTCGAACTGGGGACCTCTTTCATTTTTGGGAGGTCGGTTGATAATTAATTGTAAGGGACTTACCAAGGTGCTTGTTTTATTAAATTTTGTGCGTTCCCATTTTTCTGTGTCACCGTAGTGGCCATTTTTTATCTGTAATAAAATAAATAAATTAGTTAACACATTTTCCATTAGTCATAAATGAGACCGGTATTGATCTGTAACCCTTTTCTCATTGTATTTTTATTTTATTATATTCTCTTTATTATTATTTGGGTGTGGCTTGTGGTTTAACATATAATTTTTTCGGTTTTTCTTAATTTTTTGTAGTGATATTCATACAATAATATAATAATTTGATTGTAAAACAAAAAATGTTATTCAAATGTTTTTTATTTTCGATTCATTTCGATGTTTTGTTTTTGTTTCTTACCTAGTGGAGTTCTGAGGTAATTAGTGATAAGAGATCAAAGATCAAAATCAGAAAAAAAACGCAACAAAAAAAGAACTCTTTTGATGCCTACCAACCCACTTATAATAATGGTCTTAGTTTGAGTAAGCAAATGTATAAGATAATTCAGTTCCTTGAAATTAAATGTAATTTCTTTTTATGTCACATTTTAGGATATTAAATTTATCGATCATGTAGAACGACCGGCCGGAGGCCCATATCCTTTTCCTTACCCTTCCCAGTCCTTTCCTTTATTTTCTCGCCAATCCTTTCTTAATCCCTTCCCAATTTAAAGTCGGCAATCGATTTGTAGTGGCGTAAAGTTTGCAATCGACCTTACGCCTCTACAAATGTTCATGGGCGGTGATAGCGCTTACCATCAGGCGTCCCACCAGCTCCATTGCCGACTGTGACATAAAAAAAGAAAGAAAAAAATAGCAAAGCTTTAGATGGCATCTTCAGCTTCGTGTTACATTACAGATTTTTTTACTGGTACTAAGTTCGGATAGCTCAGATATATTTGTTAGTAGTAGAAAACTTAATGTTAATGTTGTTACTTTAAGTTAGCAGCAGTAGTTAGAAATTAGTAGAATGAATTTGTAAAGATTGGGATATTATCCTTTTTTAACCGACTCCCAAAAACGAAAAGGATTTTTCTATGTTCGTTTGTATGATTCTTTTTCGTGTATTTATTAGCTATTTAAGAAACTTTAATTGAGTTCGAAGGAGTATATATGAGTAATACCGGTAACGCTCGCAGCAATTATATATATTAATTTATTTTTCACTTTTGAGTGGTTTTGAAGTCTGTTTAATAAAAAAGAAATAATTGCTAATTTAAGTTTTTTTAACAATCAATTCCTTTGAACGATTTTTACTTTTTATGGCGAGTTATCAAGATAACACAAATTGCTTTTGTCTATCTTCATTATACGCATACATAAATTTATTTTAGCGTTAATGATATATTTGATTGAAAATTGTTTTATCCGACTTCAAAAAAAGAGGGGAATTTTTAATTGGACTGTATTTTGTGCTGGCTCCGGGGTGTACCGGTTTGGACGATTCTTTTTCTCTTTTTTATTAGATGTTGCCTCCCGTGTGGGCTAGTTCTGACAAACCGAATATTAGTAGAAGAATATCTGTAGTATTAAACTATTAAAGTTATATGTAATTGTTATGCAATTAGTACCTATAAATAATTTCCTATTAACCTTCCATTTACTACAAATAGTATAAGCTGAATAAAGTATGAAAACATTTTAAATAAAATTAGTATTGGAATTAACTCAAATTAACTCAGAGTGCGAGTTATATGTAACCATTAATGCCATCTTACTAGTCCTACTCCCTACTAATCCTACTAATATTATAGATGCGAAAGTTTGTAAGGATGTGTGTGTGTTTGTTGCTCTTTCACACAAAAACTACTGAACCGATTGAAATGAAATTTGGTACGTAGATAGCTGGACAACTGGAATAACATATAGACAAATTTTGTATCCCGATATTCTTACGGGATACGGACTTACGCGGGTGAAACCGCGGGGCGCAGCTAGTTATAGATATACGAACTGAAATCATCCAGACTGTGTTCTGTCATCCAATCTCCAAATCATCCAATCTGTTTTACAGAAACAGATTATAGTCAAAATACATACAGAACCCAACAGGGTTCTTTGCGGGAAAGAGGAACAAACATCCACACATTCTTTCAAACTTACATGTCTGTATGTCATATTACTAGTAGGTCAGTTATTCAGAATGCTTATTTTAGTATAAAACAAAGTCGTTTTCTCTGTCTGTCCCTATGTAGGCTCCAATCGTTAAAACTACGCAACGATTTTGATGGGGTTTTTTAATAGATAAGTTGATACAAGAGGAAGAGATATATGTACAATAACATCTGCTAAACTTCTGTAAATTTAACGCGTGCGAAGCCGCGGCTAAAAGCTGGATACATATTTTCTACTGAAAACCTCCTTCGTTATTTATGACGTCGATTGAATATTAAAAAAAGTATTAACTATGTTTTGTATCATGTTTTGTAACTTTCAAATATCCTTTCTCGTTTGCTTTTTTATTTTACCATTATTATTAAATGGATAACTCTTTAACTCGCTTAACGCAATTAATAATTACAAAAATATATTGAGAAATATTTTCTAAAGATTGTTTCCTTTTTATTTTATACCCATTGGCTAGTAATTCCAAGGTTTGTTAATGTACACGGAAGATAGTTTCGGACCTTTGATTCTTCGGAAGTGACTGTTGTAATTTTTTCTTCCTCGTTAAATGAATGTTCTTAATTTTTAAGAATACGTATTTTTTTTTAACGATGGATATAAAGATAATAAGGATATTGCGGTTTCCATTGAAAGGCAAAAGATCAGGGTAAAAGGCTATTCGATCTGTGGAAACCAGAGCGAAACTTTCAATGTAAGTTATTACGTATTATATCTATGGTTTATTATACACTTGTTGCGCCCCCCGTTTCACCCGCGTAAGTCCGTATCCCGTAGGAATATCGGGATAAAAAGTTGCCTATGTGTTATTCCAGTTGTCCAGCTGTCTACGTACCAAATTGCATTGCAATCGGTTCAGTAGTTTTTGCGTGAAAGAGCAACAAGCACACACACATCCTTACAAACTTTCGCATTTATAATATTAGTAGGATAGGATAGGATAGGAAATAGGATTTTTAGAATCGTATTATTTTTTAAAACCGCAATGTTTGTACAACCGCTTTGAATTTTCATTAATAACACCAGTCACAAATGGCGGTTGGTATATCAATTACCTTTTGGCAAGTAACTGCGGAATTATAGGCAATTTAATACAATGTAAATCAAAATGCATGATTGTACAAGAATATTTGCAAGTTGTCATCATAAAGTAATTACCTTTCAGTATGAAGCCTCTTTTGTGGACGTTTATAATTACAGTTTAAAAACGTACGTGCGGAAATGTCAAATCAGCGCGGGAAAATTTTGGCGCGATTAACATGCGCGTCTACTGCGGAGTAAACGCGCTGGATAACTGAGTGACCCACTCGCGAATCATTAGGAAATCAGTGACAAGCGGCAAGTTTATCGGATCAGGGTCCAGTAACCGGTAACCAGCTGTAATTTAAAATCTACATGATTCATCATGCATCACTGACATTTGTTTGAGATGCTTTTAAGTTGAGATTAGATTTACGCATGTAAAATAGTTTTACCTAAGTATATACATGGCCTTCGTAGACCAAGCGTAACGAAAATTTTTATCCCCGATTCACCGACGGTGTGCAGCTCCCGAATTGGTGAACTGATTTCGATTTTGTGTTTGAAAGTTGAATGCGGATTGTTATTAACTACTAGCTGCGCCCTGCGGTTTCACCCGCGTAAGTTTGTATCGCGTAGGAATATCGGGATAAAAAGTTGACTATGTGTTATTCCAATTGTCCAGCTATCTACGTACCAAATTTCATTGTAATCGGTTCAGCAGTCTTTGTGTGAAAGGGTAACAAACATACATACACATACACATCCTCACAAACTATCGCATTTATAATATATTAAAATGGCGGATCAAATGTTTTTTCACAGCTCCCTCAGTATAGGTTTTAAATGACGTTTCCGTTCATGTTGACGTGACAGTCAGAATATATTACTTATAAATGACAATTTTCAAATTCTAGACAGCAGCTTAAACAATACAGGTCGGAGGTTTGAAGTGGGGCAGGGCGCACAAATATGGTCTGGTGATGATGATGACTCTTTAATCGATATTGTCTAAACATCTTAATCGTTTTCCAACAGAAAATTTTGCAGGACATATTTATTTACGACTAGCTTGTGCCGGCGACTTCGTTCGTGTGAACTTTGAACATGTACAAACTGGAAGTTTTGAATAAATTAGATTCAAGGCACATTTTTTGTACTACTCATAGTTTAGGTGATCTATTGTACTTTTGCATCAGGTGTTCCAGCATCCGAAATAAATTATATGTGGCCCACACTTAAACCTATATAAGAATTTTTTTTTTACTCGACGCTTGAACTAGATAACTAATTTAATTAATAAGTTAATTTTGAGCCATGGTAATGTAATATGCAGTGTTATTTATTTAGCTCTGAGATATTAGATATCAATCATTATATTTCAAAAATTGCTTCTATTGAACACTAGATGGCGTTGAATGAAACATTTGAGAATATTTATTAGCACCACAGATAACATAATATTAAACCCCACATTATTATTTATTGTTTTATAAATATTGTTTATTAATGCCTAAAGCGTTTTCATTTGTACAGTTATATAAATTGAAGCATTTGTTTATATTGAAATGAATCGATATATCCTTGTTTCTTTCAAGACGCGATAGATGGCGCATCACATAATTTTTCATATAAGAAAAAAGTATTGTAATTTTTTAAGTCTCTACGCAATACGCAAACTATAAGTAAACTAAAAATTATTATGTTTAAAATAACTTGTACGTAACGATACAATATACTTAACCTTAATTATTAAATAAAAGTGTTTACTCAAAAATATAAGAAAATATTTTCTATTATGTATATGATAAAACACTTTTATTTATTTTTAATCATAACAAATTTATTTACAACTTTCTGTTAAATATTTACTGTGCATGTGTATGCTATGGTTGGTACCTGAACAATAATATATAAGAACCTCGTAATTATGAAACACATAGGCAGACTGAAAATCAGCACTGTTCGGGGGTTAAAGCCCGTCAGCATGGCTGAGTCCCGATTGCCATGTTCATTTTTTATGTTAATTTTACATTAGTTTAAAGGTTGTTAAATGGCAATAAAGTTTGTTTTCTTTCTTTTTTTCAAAACACAGGGGATCCAAGTAAGCTGTTCAATACCACACAGGTAATTTGTGTAATATCTTTATGTACAAATAAACCAATTTTTATCATCTGTTTTTATTTTTTTATTATAACGCCACACCCTGTATATATGTATTATGAGCATTGTGTGAGTTATCTGGTACATACTATAAATAAATATCACAACAGGTTATGTGCAGAAGTATTAAATAAATATTAAATAATATTTTAATTATAGCATGAAGTCATCAAGAGCCTTGAAGAGCTTTCACCAAAGCCAATAACACGATTTTGTTTCTGATCATTCTAAAGCTTAAACTAAATTAATTTTATTCAATAAACTATTTACTATATTATTACAATAACAGTCTATTTTTATGACTGATAATGCTGCTGGTGTGCATTTTTTAACGCTTATACAATAGAAAATTCCCCATGGCATTAAATCGTTTAGTAATGCTAAATTCAAAACCTATATCAAAAATATATTAGTTCAGAGAGCGTAATATGCTACGAAAGTGCTTTCCGAACCGGTACTAAATGTTAAAATGTTATGACGATTCAAAAGTGTTTCAGTAAGAAGTCTAATTGAATAATTAAATGTTTGAGTTTGAGTTTGAGCTTAAATTAGCGTGATTCCCTAGGAGGTAACCGTTCATCTCTTGAAGACCTCCAGATTGTACACGTCGGGAAACACAGACTCAGGAAGCATGTTCCAATCCCTTGCGGTTCGAATAAAGAGTGTGGAGTTGAACCGCTTCGTGCGGGTACATGGAACGTCCACCAAATAGTCTGTACCTATTATAGTAGTAGTAGTAAATAGCCTATAGTCTGTACCCCGACGACCGGAGAAAGAATGGGGATGGAGGAATCGAGTTGTGTAATTACACAGCACACTCCAAAGTGTATCCGGTATTATAGTTCCTGAGGATAGCGCGTGCAAACAAACAAACTCTTATCACAGGAGTAAGTATAGTATAGTATAGTATAGATTTACAACTGTAATTCACATTTACCAATTAAAATAATTCTGCCCGGAATAAATATTTATTATTTAAAAATATCACGCTACACAAGTTGTTAATAATTTAAACGCATTGTTTCCCACACATTTAAATTTGAGATAGCACATAAAAAAATTAATTATTGAAAGGAGACTGAAGGCGGCGTTCAGCTACCGCTTTTCAAAACTTAATGATTAAAAAAAATGCTAAGAATAAATATATTAAGTAAATGTGTATTATGTTTTTTATTTATAATGTAAAATAACCCACAGATAACATAATACGATGAACATAACAGCGCGAGCGTCTTTCACATAACAGATTATCACAAATAGTGAGGTTACTACAACGATACACTTTTATTTAAGCAAGCTCAACACAAGCCCATTAACGTACTCCCACAAAACCAACCTTAACCCATTACACTACGATTCAAAATCATTCATACAAAAATAAAACAGTCATCTCATCGCAAACACTAATTGCAGTTGATAACCATAGAAACGCTTTATCTATTCGACAAAACGCTTCAATAATACGGTGGCTCTTACGAAATGCTTGTTTACTCACTTTGCGCACGTTCTTTGCATAAAATTGATTTCTTACGCCCATTAGCGTACTTTACTTGCCTATCATCGTATTTGTTATTTCTCTAAATAAACGAAAACGTGAAATGTATGACGGGATTTCCTTGTAATAATGCAAGCTACTGTTAGATGGTTGTACTTTAAGATAATTTGTTTAACCACAGATAGCATAATACTATAGAGTTTAACCTAATTTTATGCGTTTAAAATAAAATAAAAAATAAAGAGCGAATAATATGGGATGATTCGCTTTTTATTAATATGGAGGTGTATAACCAGACAAAGAACAAATATTATTAATAGGCGATTTATTAAAATTTCGGACTTATGCCCACAATATACGTTACTAGCGGTTCGCCCCGGCTTCGCCCGTGGTACGTGTATAGCATTAATCAATAAACGGGTTATCTAACACTGAAATAATTATATATTTCAGAAGATTTCTGAATAAACTAAAATAAATGAAAATTAAAAGGAACCTCTTGAAATTAGCCACAGAATTTAATGTTGTGTTATTTTATGACTTTTATATTTAGGGAATATGTTTTTCATATGTAAAGTCAGTTTGCAAATCTGGCGTCAAAACCCATGCTTTTATACTCTTAACCTATGGGAATTAACTCGCTAAGCTTCTAATCTAAAGCCTAAGGAAAACATAAAATATTATTGTATATAGCAGGTATCGACTATGTTCATATTTACACAGAAAAAGTCCACACAGATAATTGTTTGTGTGGATTAAGGATCCACATTTGATGTAAAACGAAAACTCTACTTAATTCTATCAGAAAATGACAAAAAAAAATCAACAAACTAGCAGACGCTATCTAGCTATGTCAACCACGTAAAGTTAAAAACTATATATTCTTAATCATTTTATATTTAGGATAAATTTCTCGATTATTTTTTATATGATAGTTCTTTTAACAATACAAACACAATATGTATATTTTTAGTGTAGAGTAAGCGAAAGTCATGGTGTGTTACTGGTGCTTTGGCGGTCTTTTATTAAATAGATGTAAATTTTAAAATCCTACTAATATTATAAATGCGAAAGTTTGTAAGGATGTGTGTGTGTTTGTTGCTCTTTCACGCAAAAACTTCTGAACCGATTGCAATGATATTTGGTATGTAGACAGCTGGACAACTGGAATAATATATAGGCAACTTGTTATCCCGATTTTCCTACGGGATACGGACTTACGCGGGTGAACCGCGGGGCGCAGCTAGTAGAAAAATAAAAGTGAAAAACGGACGAATATCGAAAGAGCTGTCTTGTGTTCGTATTATCTATAGTATTATGTTATCTGTGGTATTATTCATATTCTAAGATTTAAGTATAACGTAGTAAACAATTATTATTTTATTATTATCTGAGTAATGTTAACAATGAGGTTTTGAGGCGATTTAAAGAATGTCGGAACGATATGATCGACTATTCAATGTAAATGTTTAAAAAATTTGTTGATGCATTTTAATAGCACTATAAATAGAAGAATTCATTTAATTTCAACAAATTGTTAATAGGATTCGAAAAGAAGCCGCATCTACCGATTTATTTATAAAGCTTTTCGATACCCAGTACCTTTGTATAATAAAATTAATATTGTCTACCGATTTAAAAAAAAAAAACACGGAAGATATGACATCAATTGTTGTTTATCTAAGAACTTTTGATTCTTACTTCTTATTTTACTTTTTTCCTCGAAAGCTAGTGTCTTCCCTGTGGTGTGCCATTTAAATTAGATCTTAAATTTAGCCGATTTAGTTTTTTTTCTTTTCTGCTAAAATATCATTATTTTTGTTACTCATTATCACTGCTTTTTAAATTGAAAGTCGCTCAATTTACAAATTATGTCGAATAATTAGATTATGACATTTAGAATATTAACCCTGTAAATTAGTGATGAATCAGGTATGCATTTCTAAATATTTGTAATATATTTAATTTAATGCCTTACACAGGAGTTATAATCGTAAAAAGCGCTGTGCCATTCGCCCGACGATATAACTATCGGTCCGATATAACTTAAACTAGCTTCCTCAACCTCAGTTAAATCGCCAAGTATTGTCTAGAAGCCTAACTTTGTTTCACTATATAACGAAGCCAGTAGCCAAACGGTGGTGAACTCAAACATTTGAAACAATGGACTCTCGTGTTGTTTTCGTATCGTTGTTATTTTTTGGCTGCATCGCTAATGTTCAACTGGCATGTTAGTAAGATTCAGTAATTAACCTTTAGTTCTTTATGCATTGTTTTATAATTTTATCAGATCATTTAAGTATAAAGTATACACCAAATTGTACACTGTAGTTAATTGGTATTTTATTTAATTATTTAATTGAACGCATAAGTTGTTCAATGACGAAAAATATCGTTATAAAAATACGACAATTCGTCAATCAAACCGATGTGAACATAACTCGTATTCAACTTTACGTCAGTGTTAGAATACTAAGCCTGTAATGTGTCTAAGGAACGATTTATTTTCTAGCATCGTTACCGTGTAGGAAAATCAGAGCAATCGTGAACGGGCACAATCAAAGAAGATTACAACTCGCGCAGGGCAGGGTTGCCAAGCAACCAGCTGCTTCAGAAATGAAATACATGGTATGAAATAGTTTTCAATAGAATGATAAGTTTTAATTCAATTCATTTTTAACCGAAGTATTCTGTTTGATAGAAAATTGTTTTATTTGTTACCATTTTATATTCTAAATTATTATGCCCCAGGGAGGTTGGTGACGTTTTTTGGGGAAATAATAATTCGGCCATTTGTGAATGAAAACAATAATGAACTATGAAACTATCCACATATATAAGTATTTAACAAAATTTTGCTTTTGAATTTAAACAATGTTTATTGATTTTTTGGTAAAAATAAACACAACTTCTACCAATAAAATATTATCTTACAATACCGTCCAATAAATATTCATAATTAACACAAGGTTGCGAATTAATGTGATGTTTATAATAATTATTCAATGAATAAATAATTTCTCAAACGGATATTTTATTAAGATACTTAAATGATATTGATTCATAGACGGAAGAATGAAAATGGAAATTAGTTTAATTCGTACTATATAAAAATAATTAATATTTTTAACATAAAGCTAAACTGCCTTCATATTGTCAGAATTAGACCAATATATATGGTAACACAGGGATGCACTAATTATATTATCAATTAAAAAAACATCCAAAAGTTCTGAGGTACACCTCAAAATACTGCCCAATCGAAATCTCCTCCTTTTTTGACGTCGGTTGATGTATATAAATAAGTATATACCTATATTAATTATGGAAAAGAAAATTATGGAAAAAATGCAAAATTCCTTAAAAGACTTTTCAGAGTTGAAAAAATATGATGATATCTGTGTCGATCGTCTTCAGCTTTTTTTATATTCTTCATTGTTAATTTAAGTTTTTTCGTTATATTTGGATCTTGATTACTATTGTATTGTAAAGAATATTTGCATAATAATAACATAACAGTCTCAATATTTTAAATTTTATTATGTGTTTGCATTTCGTTGTATTTAGAATATGTTCAAGTTGTTATTTTAAAACATTTAAATGTTATAAACTAAATGTAAAGTTTTGTTTTTTATTTAGATCTGGGATGAAGAATTGGCAGCCAAAGCTTCTAAGTGGGCTTCTAGAAATGTATTTGAACACAATCCTGACAGAACTATTGGTAAGTGGTACGGTTGATAAGTGTGTGTGCGTCTCTGTGTATGTGTGTGTGTGCGTTTGTGTGTAATAATATATAAAGAAGCAC
The DNA here is from genome assembly GCF_012273895.1 of Zerene cesonia. Taxonomy (NCBI): domain Eukaryota; kingdom Metazoa; phylum Arthropoda; class Insecta; order Lepidoptera; family Pieridae; genus Zerene; species Zerene cesonia. Next base: position 442,831 of record NW_024045135.1, on the reverse strand, counting down.
CCGTAGGCACACAATGCCGAGAGAGTTGAAGAAATTCAATTGTCTTTCGATTTCCCGCTTTAGCAGGGATCATGAGTGGCCGATTTGTACGGCGTCGCCGTATATATATAGATAGGACTAGCTGGTGCGCGGTGCGCGGGCTGCAAGCAGCCCGCGTGGATTTTTGCGTGGACCAGTATTATCAAGACTTAATAGATGGTGCGCGGTGCGCGGACAGCAAGCAGCCCGCGGGGCTTTTTATGTGAACCAGTCTTATCAAGGCTTAATAGATGGTGCGCGGTGTGCGGGCTGCAAGCAGCCCGCATGGCTTTCTTCGTAGACCAGCTTTACCAAGACTCATTAAATGGTTCGCGGTGCGCGGGCTGCAAGCAGCCCGCGTGACTTTTTGCATGGACCAGTCTTATCAAGACTTAATAGATGTTGCTCGGTGTGTGGGCTGCAAGCAGCCCGCATGGCTTTTTTCGTAGACCAGCTTTACCAAGACTCAATAAATGGTGCGCGGTGCGCGGGCTGCAAGCAGCCCGCGTGGGTTTTTGTATAGATTAGATTATCAATAGGAAAGCTGATGCTCGGCGTGCGAAATGCGCTTACGCTGTGTGCGTAGATAAAGAAAATAAGATTACATTGGCGGATCGTTAAAATTACGTAATAGATTCTGTTTTCTGTTCTGTTAGGGTTTTTTTTTGACACAGAGCGATTCAATGGGAAGTTTTACATGTAAGATATATTATTTTGTATTATTGCACCCGTTTGAAACCGGTTCGCGTCGCTTAAGATTGTAAGCACAACCCGATGATATTTTATTATAGTCTATTTTCTATGCTACAAACGTAAAGTACAACATTCAGGACACTATTAGAATACGAACAATTAAATATAATCAAATAAAAAATATCCTTTACAATAAAGCTCCATCTATCGAGTGTC